>NC_091952.1:45079863-45224863 GCF_031021105.1 Erythrolamprus reginae
AGTATCCAATCCCTTCAGCTCTGCACCAGGGAAAGGTTACATACTTTTGTGTCGAATCACCGTGGTGTATTGAAGGAACATCAAAGCTCCTTTTTTGCCTCTCTATATATATAATAAATATTTTTTTAAAAAAATATTTTAAAAAAAGAAAGGCAACTACTAAATAAACCAGTTTCTATGGATCACATCAATGTGAATCCATTTTTGAATATGTTTGGCTTTGATTTGATTTGATTTAATTTCTATAACCATCCATCTAAATAAGATATTTCTATAACCATCTATCTGAATAAATGACTCCGGGTGGCATACATACATTTATTTTTACTCTTAACAAATATTTTAATGTTAAGAATAATATAAAAAATAATCTCAAACTTCTTTCCCTCCAGAGACATCAGGTTGTCTATAAACACCTTAATATTGGAGTATTTATGTTCTCTCAGGTAGAAATTCTGCCAAGTATTTTATTATCTTGCATACTATACACCAAAAGCTCAGTCCCCAGAAAGTTTAAAGCTGACAAACATTAAACTGTCTCGCTCAATCATTCCGGGAAGATTTCTCCCACCATTCCAGACGTTTCCAAGGAAGATCCAAGAATTTTTCAAAAGCAAACTAGATTTCATTATTAAGTGGTCATATTTTTAAAGATCAAACGTTCCACATGGAAATATGGAATTCATTTCCATGTTAAAAGGACAGTTGATTATGTGGCTGGCATCATCTTTTTTCCTCAATCAGTGTGGGAACCAATATTGGTAAGAAACTGCAGATGATAATGTCCAGCAACTATCAACAAGCTGGCACACATGCAAATCTTGAACATGGGAAAGAGAATAAAACATGGCAGAACTGGGACTTTGTGACATCTAGTAACAAAGAGATGACTTAACAGAGTACAGTGATACCTCGTCTTACAAACGCCTCGTCATACAAACTTTTCGAGATACAAACCCGGGATTTAAGATTTTTTTGCCTCTTCTTACAAACTATTTTCACCTTACAAACCCACCGCCGCCGCTGGGATGCCCCGCCTGCAGACTTCCTTTGCCAGCGAAGCGCCCGTTTTTATGCTGCTGGGATTCCCATGAGGCTCCCTCCATGGGAAACCCCACCTCCGGACTTCCATGTTTTTGTGATGCTGCAGGGAAATCCCAGCAGGGGAATCCCAGCAGTGCAAAAACGGGTGCTTCGCTGGCAACGGAAGTCCAGAGCTGGGATTTCCCAGCGAGGGGAGCCTCAGTGAAATCACAGCATCGGAAAAACACAGAGGTCCGGAGGTGGGGTTTCGAGGACTTCAGTGTTTTTGCAATGCTGCGATTTCACTGATGCTCCCTTCGCTGGGAAACCCCACCTCTGGACTTCCGTTGCCAGCGAAGCGCTCATTTTTGCGATGCTGGGATTCCCCTGCAGCATCGCAAAAGCACAGAAGTCTGGAGGTGGGATTTCCCATGGAGGGGAACCTCAGGGGAATCACAGCAGTGCAAAAATGGGCGCTTCGGCTGGCAAAAGGGGTGAATTTTGGGCTTGCACGCATTAATCGCTTTTCCATTGATTCCTATGGGAAACATTGTTTCATCTTACAAACTTTTCACCTTAAGAACCTCGTTCCGGAACCAATTAACTTTGTAAGACAAGGTATCACTGTACAGTATAATGTAATCTTTATTTAATTGTTTCACTTGGGTCCTGTTGATATATTCTAGTACAGAAAATACTATAAATTAACTGGGAAGCAAGAGAAAAGCTTACAATATTAACATGTCCCATAACTCTGGTGCTAGTTTGATATTAAAATAACTTACATGCAAATAAATATATTAAAACTGAATGTATAATGCCAGACTCATCCTCGAATACAGTTCATCTGTTTGGAACCCATATTGCATCTCAGACATTAACACCCTTGAAAATGTCCAAAGATACTTCACCAGAAGAGCCCTTCACTCCTTCACTCGAAACAGAATACCCTACGAAAGCAGACTATCAATCCTGGGCCTAGAAAGTTTAGAACTAAGACACTTTAAACAAGATCTAAGTATTGTCCACAAGATTATATGCTGCAACGTCCTGCCTGTCGGCGACTACTTCAGCTTCAACCACAACAACACAAGAGCACACAACAGATTTAAACTTAATATTAACTGCTCCAAACTTGACTGTAAAAAATATGACTTCAGTAACCGAGTTGTTGAAGCGTGGAACTCATTACCGGACTCCATAGTGTCATCCCCAAACCCCCAACACTTTACCCTTAGATTACGGTTACTGACTTAAGAGGTCAGTAAGGGGCGAGTACAAGTGCACTAGAGTGTCTTCCGTCCCCTGTCCTATTGCTCTCCTATATCTCCTATACCTTTCTTCTATTCCTATATCTCTTCTTCTACTCTTTCATTGATATGTTCTATTACTATATAATCTTTTCTATTATTTCTTAGATATATTTTACTATGACTATCTCCTCTATAACCTTCATCATGTATTTTACTATGTGTATATAGATATATACCCACTAAAAACCTCATTGTGTATTGGACAAAATAAATAAATAAATAAATAAAATAAATAATGTTAAGAACCCTAAGCTCTATCTGCCCTTATCCAGGGTTTTCTTCCAAAAGAGTTTCACCATCTTCTCCTTTCCTGAAATGATCTACTCTTGGTTGAGTCACTATTCAGCAGTACAGGTCTCTACAGGCTGGTAGGGGAGTAGAAAGTCTTAGTACAACATTTAGCCTGTGGCCTTCATACTTTTTATCTTTCACAGATATTATAGGAACACATGCATACACTCAACAGGCAAATCTGAGATCCATTTGAATAAAAACTTTCCTGTTTTTAATTTGTCCAAAAATGGCCATTCTATACAGAAAATCTAAAACTGTTTCCGCTTAACTGACCTCCTAAATGCCAGATACTTACCCTGTTTCCCCGATAGTAAGACACCCCCGATTGTAAGACGTATCGGGGGTTTCAGGGGGGTCGGCTAATATAAACCGACCCCGAAAATAAGACATATGTCTTACTTTCGGGGAAACACGGGGGTATTGCCGGGGGGGAGCCCAATGACGTCGCTTCCAAGCTCCCCGCGCACCCCTTGCCTCGCCGCGGCGCCACCGCCTCTTCCCCGGCTTGGCAAAGCGAAGGCCGGTGCTGGTCCGAAGCGAGCCGAGCGGGCGGCGGCTTGCAGCGAAGGCGCTCGTCCCAGCAACTGAGTCCTGCCGAGGCTCGGCTGCAAGCGGCCAGCGAGGCCGACCAGCTCCGAGGCGAGCGGCCGGAGCTGAGCCCTCCTTCGCCTGCCTCCTTTCCGGCAGGCAGGTGGGGCTGCCCAACTGCGCAGAGCGGCTCCTCCCCTCCAGACACATGCTTCCCCGACACGCGTCTGTGGCTCCACGCGTGCACGCCGCTTGGAGCCCTGAGGTTGAACTTGGAAAAGGGCTCACGAGGCTCCTGTCCCGCGGCTGCCCTTCTGGACTCTGGGGAGATGCCTTCGGGAACGCGACCCTTTCAATTTTTTTTCAATGTAAGACATACCCCGAAAGTAAGACGTAGTGGGGCTTTTGGGGGTAAAAAGAAAGTAAGACACTGTCTTACTTTCGGGGAAACACGGTATTGCCACAGATGCTGAAACTTTTAGTCTGCATTCATTCATTCATTCATTCATTCATTCATTCATTCATTCATTCATTCATTCATTCATTGGATTTGTATGCCGCCCCTCTCCGTAGACTCGGGGCGGCTAACAACAGTAATAAAAACAGCATATAACAGTCCAATATTAAAACAGTTAAAACATTTAAAAACCCTTATTATAAAACCAAACATACATACAGACATACCATGCATAAAATTGTAAAGGCCTAGGGGAAAAGCGTATCTCAGTTCCCCCATGCCTGGTGGCAGAGGTGGGTTTTAAGAAGCTTACGAAAGGCAAGGAGGGTGGGAGTAATTCTAATCTCTGGGGAGAGTTGGTTCCAGAGGGCCGGGGCCGCCACAGAGAAGGCTGTTCCCCTGGGTCTCGCCAAGCGACATTGTTTAGTTGACGGGACCCGGAGAAGACCCACTCTTTGGGACCTAACTGGTTGCTGGGAGTCAAATTAGATGAAACGATATTAAATGTGCTTTTGTGATTTAATTTATATATTTTATAACTCCCAGACAGCATCCAAGATTTATCTTTAAATACCTCAATGCTTTTCAATTTTAACAAAAGTTACTTTTGAGAAGTATAAACCCAGTTATACCGCAATTTCACTCCACAGTAAGGAACTGTTTCTGCTAAGGAGAAATCAATATTGAAATTGAACATGTGAAAAAAAAACAAGGCTCATATTCAAGATGCTGAAATGAAAGCATCTAGCTGCTAGAGTGCTCTGGTAATTTTTTAAATTTTCACTTCTGTAGTATCAGATTGATCTTTTATTAATTACTTGTCTCTACACTTGTATACAATTACTTTCCAAACAAGAAACGGAAAAGAGAACAAAGAAATAAAGAATGAATTCTGGCAGGCCGGCACCGTTTAAATAATTCAAGCAACAAAAAAATAGATGATCTCATCGAATTTAAAAAGAAGGTGGCTGAGCCAGATAATGTACGTAATGACAGCATAAGCATTATTAACAAACCAAGCTCAAGGTACAATCCAAATAGACATGATGGTTTGAATTGGGAAGTGTAGCATACCAACCCACTTACAACAACACGAAACCAAATTCTCTGGGGACATTAAGTATAAGGGTTTCCTCTTTTTGTTAGGAAAAAATTTCAAAAAATGAGGTTACTGATTTTGTGCCTAGGCAAAACATATTGATTGTGTAGACTGTTTTATTTATTATTATTATTTAACAAAATAAATAAAATTGAAAGTGAATTCGTTGAAAGAGTCCATTGATACACTCACTCCATTCTTTTATGTTTAACTCAGATTGCTGAAGCAGAAGGCAGAGTCCAAAAATGACTAAGCTGTTCTCACCCAAAGAATCTATAGCTGAACCTACTGAGAAAAAGGAGACAAACCCACCAAAATCTCTCCCATTCGACTTTTGCGACACAGAAGGGTTGAAAATCAAAACAACAGTTATTTGCAAAGTAATAATTTACAAATCACCTACAGAGTACTTAAAATCGCACTTAATAAACTCAAGAGTGAACAATGGAGTTCAGTGAAAACACTTATTCCCTAAATCAGTGGTTTCAATGCCATTACTATGCAATTGACTTACATTCGGTGGAGTGGCTTCCTAGCAAGATGGGCAGTAAGTTTGTTTATTTATTTATTAGATTTGTATGCCGCCCCTCTCCGAAGACTCGGGGCGGCTAACAACAATAAAGAAGACAATATAACAAATCTAATATTAAAAATAATCTTAAAGGCCCCAATTTAAAGAACCAATCATACAAACAAGCATACCATGTATAAATTCTATAAGCCTAGGGGGAAGGGAAAAATTTCAATTCCCCCATGCCTGACGACAGAGGTGGGTTTTAAGGAGCTTGCGAAAGGCAAGGAGGGTGGGGGCAACTCTGATATCTGGGGGGAGCTGGTTCCAGAGGGTTGGGGCCGCCACAGAGAAGGCTCTTCTCCAGGGTCCCGCCAAATGACATTGTTTAGTCGACGGGACCTGGAGAAGGCCAACTCTGTGGGACCTAACCAGTTGCTGGGATTCGTACGTCAGAAGGCGGTCCCGGAGATATTCTGGTCTGATGCCATGAAGGGCTTTATAGGTCATAACCAACACTTTGAATTGTGACCGGAAATTGATCGGCAACCAATGCAGACTGCAGAGTGTTGGAGTAACATGGGCATACTTAGGGAAGCCCATGATTGCTTTCGCAGCTGCATTCTGCACGATCTGAAGTTTCCGAACACTTTTCAAAGGTAGCCCCATGTAGAGAGCGTTACAGTAGTCGAACCTCGAGGTGATGAGGGCATGAGTGACTGTGAGCAGTGAGTCCCGGTCCAAATAGGGCTGCAACTGGTGCACCAGGCGAACCTGGGCAAACGCCCCCCTCGCCACAGCTGAAAGATGGTTCTCTAATGTGAGCTGTGGATCGAGGAGGACGCCCAAGTTGCGGACCCTCTCTGGGGGGGTGTCAATAATTCCCCCCCCCCAGGGTGATGGATGGACAGATGGAATTGTCCTTGGGAGGCAGAATCCTACTGACATTGAAGCAGTCTATAATTCCAAGAATGCTTTTTAAAATGAAGCCTATGCTGGCCACTTCCTTGACATTTGCAAGGCATGTACTTTGCGAGGCACAGAGTGCCCTGCTTTTTGAGTCAAGATGCTGCCAGTACTTAAAACCAAGCTGCTGCTTCTGCTATTGCAAAGATAATAAACCAGCCCTGCACTAGAGAGAAGCTTATTCAGATAAGCAATTTCAGGCAGAGAGAAAGAGAGAGGACAGATTGCAGCTGAGGGGCTAGAGGCAGAATTAACTGACACCTTTGGAACCTCGCCAAGCTGTGAGCAGGAAGATTTATTGGAGAAGCTACAGTATCTTAAGCAAACTTTAACCACAATGCTCAAGACGGCTGCCCCACTAATGGGCTTGGTTTCTGTGCCCTATACAGAAGCTGCAGTATTAATATGTGTCCATCTCCAGCACCCCTGAAGATAAGCAATTGGACAACTAGCTTATATCATCATTAAAGATTTGAATACACTGCCAGGAGATGTAAACACAACCCCACAAAATGTAAAGATTGTAGATCAGCACTTAGTGGACTATAGCTTAATTTTATAAATAGGCAGTTTTATGTCTGACATAGGCAGTGCCAGTGCAGCAGGGTGGCTGCACAGAAGCCCCTCCCTCAGTTATAACCCCTTCTCCAGTGTTTCCCAAGAAGTGTCTACAACAGTGATGGCGAACCTATGGCACAGGTGCTACAGGTGTCACACAGAGCCATATCTGCTGGCACGTGAGCTGTTGCCCTACCTCAGCTCCAATGTGCATTTGGTTTTTGGTTTGCACAGAGGCTCTGAGAAAGCATTTTTGGCTTCCAGAGAGCCTCCAGGGGGTGGGGGAGGTCATTTTTACCCTCCCCTGGCTCCAGTGTTGCTTTTGAAGCCTGGGGAGGGCGAAAGACAAACCTACTGCTTATATCATCATTGAAGATTTGAATACACTACCAGGAGATGTAAATGCAACTGATGGGCCCAGTAGAAACATAGAAACATAGAAGACTTATGGCAGAAAAAGACCTCATGGTCCATCTAGTCTACCCTTATACTATTTCCTGTAAGATGAAATACAGGAAATAGTATAAGGGCAGACTAGATGGACCATGAGGTGTTTTTCTGCCGTCAGTCTTCTATGTTTCTATATTTCTACTGGTCCCATCAGAAGTTGGGAAACAGGCCATTTCCAGCCTCCAGAGGGCCTCCGGGGGATGGGGGAAGCTGTTTTCATCCTCCCCAGGCATTGGATTCCGGGTGTGGGCACTCGCGCATGCATGATAGCACGTGCTTACGCTCTTTCGGAACCCGAGGAAAAAAAAGGTTTGCCATCACTGGTCTACAACAATACTCTGACATTCAACTAATGTACTTGCCTGCCCTTCATTTCCTTCAGTGCAGTTTGATTCTTTTCTCAGGACTTACACATTTTCTTTTCCTAAATTGTCATTATTATATATGCCCATGGCGCACCTGTGTGTCCGTGTGCGATTTCACTACCTGCCTAGGTGCAGTAGCAGAATTGTGCTGGGCTCCCCTAGCACTCAGAGTCATGGGGGCGAGCACACATCACTGTTCCACCTTAGCAGCCCATCTCTGGGTCCCGCCAGATGGCATTGTCTAGCTGATGGAACCTGGAGAAGGCCAACTCAGTGGGACCTCATCGGGACCTAAGTAGGACCTAATCAGGACCTAAGCTGCCCCGAGTCTATGGAGAGGGGCGGCATACAAATATAATAAATAATAATGATGATGATAATAATAATAATAATGATGATGATGATGATGATGGGTATGCCTTGTCGTGGTAGTGGGGCTTGTGTGCTTCAATGAAGCTGAGAGCTGTGCCGGTGGTAGTGTAAACTACTGGTAGGTCTAACCTTGCCGGAGTGGTCAAAGCAGAGGAGCCAGACTTAGCGTACCTAGCCCATTTAAACTAATGGAGAGACAAAACAAAAAGAAGCCCATACTGGCTCGGTCGTCGCCCAGGATAAAAAGGACCGCGGTGGCTGCTGTGGAACCTGAGCAGCCATTGACAAATGAGCTACAGGAACAAAACAAACAAAGCTTAAAAATCAAAAAGCGGCAGAAATTCTCAATGTCACAATCATGAAGTGTTATTACAACTCGGAGCCTGAAAATCTAAAAATCGAGCTGCAACGACTCTGGCATAAGCCAGTGAAAGTGGTCCCAGTGGTACTTGGCACACTGGGCGCAGTACCAAAGGATCTCAGCGGACATTTGAAAACCATTGGAATTGACAAAATCTCCATCTGTCAATTGCAAAAGGCCGCTTTACTGAGATCGGCAAACATAATTCGCCACTACACCATGCAGTCCTAGGTGCTTGGGAAGCTCCCGACTGGTGATGAAATACGAAATCCAGAAATCGTTTGCTGTGTTGTACTGACATGATGATGATGATGATGCTGGGATACATGAGGCAGAAGACCTCATGTATACATGAGGCAGAATTAATGATCATTAGGCCACTGTCATTTAGCCCATTCTCACTTCTACTGATGAAGGAAAAGAACAATATCTTCCTCCCAACCTTCTGCATGTAACAAGGCTTACTTATGTGCAACAAAGATGGTTAAAAAAAATTAGATCCCTGCAAGTAGATCTCATCAGAATGTGAAAAAGCCACACAGCTTCCAACATCTTTTAATGGGAGTATAGCTATACATGTTGAGCAACAACATATGCACATAGTAATGCTGAATATTATTACTGCTAACTATATTAGATGTAGCAACTGTCCCTTAACATGACAAATTTAATGCAGTGTTCATTTTTAATTTGGAAAGAAACATAAAAGGACCTCTTTTCTTTGATGTGAAGTCCAAGAATATTCAGAAAACAAAGCTCTTATCTTTATAAGATCACTGTTATGCTCAATTCTTCTTCTTCTTCTTCTTCTTTTTTTGCACACAAAGTCATAGCATCAGTTGAATACTATGTTCCTTTAAGGCAAGATAAACCTTCCTTCAACAGATTGAGATGGTAACCAAGATAGGATATTAAGCTATGATCAAACATAAGAACATTTTCAGTGCTCCACAATTATTTTTATTTCCTGAATACGCTCTCCAAAATATCTCTTTAATGAGTTTCATTCAAACTTCAAAGCATTGTTCAATATAAATATAGAAAATATAGAAAAGTGAAATCCAAAAATAAAGTACTTTTCCCCATGGCCATCTTTGCACTGTCAAGAAAAACAATATGTGCTGACATATTTTAAAAGTGAGAAAAATTACATCATAATATTCAAAAACTCAGGGACGAACATTAAAATTTTTAGTCAACATTGGAAATAAACTTCTTCCAAATTTTTCTGTTACATCTCCTATTCCACAACTGTTGTTATCAGGGCCCCAATAAACATTTGTAAGAATAAACACTGTACCATTTTATATTATTACTGTATTTTGTTGTTTCACAAGTTCTTTGGACAGCAGTGGGAAGCTTAAATAAAGGTATGACTGAACAGTAGATTTAAGAAATGGGAAGGAAGGTACATTATATAGCAGTGATAGTGAACCTTTTTTTCCCTTGAGTGCTGAAAGATCGTGCATGTACTTTATCGCGCATGTATGACTGCCCACACCATAATTCAATGCCTATGGAGGGCAAAAAGAGGCTCTATCAGAAGCCCTCTGGAAGCCAAAAATGCCCTTCCAGAGCCTCAGTGTGAGCTGAAAATCAGCTGGCCAGCACACACATGTGGGTTGAAGCTGAGCTAGGGCAACAGCTTGCATGCTGACAGATATGGCTCTGCCTACCACGGTAGATAAGTCATTACCCCTCATTATTTTCCCTTCCTGCTCATCTTCCAGGTAATCCTCGACTTATGAACACAATTGAGCCAAATTTATGTTGCTAAGTGAGACAGTTGTTAAGCGAGTTTTGCCCCAATTTATGACCTTCTTGCCACAATTATTAATCACTGCAGTTGTTCAGTTAATAACACAGTTGTTAAGTGAATTTGGCTTCCCCATTGATTTTAAAAGATCAATAAAAGATGATCACATGAATCCTTGGACAGTGCAACTGTCATAAAGATGAGTCAGTCGCCAATCATCTGAATTTTGATCATGTAACCAGGTGGTGCTGCAACAGTCTTAAGTGTGAAAAATGGTCATAAATCACTTTCTTCAGTGCCCTTGTAACTTCAAATTTAAATGAACTGTTGTTAAGTCAAAGACTTTCCTGAAACAATAATATGAACCTATGGTCAGCTTTCGTTCTACTTTGCTTTATATCAAGATTCTGCTAAGGAAGAGCCTACATGCTTTTATCTTTAGCCTTTTATTCAGTCTCATCTGTTTTAACTCCCTTGGCTGGTTTCCCTAACTGTGGCCTATCTTCCTCATTATTAGTATGGTGTGTGTAGAAACTCTCCTCATAATAAAAAATTGAATTAACTGGAATTAACAAAGAACTATTCATAAATTGCCTTAATCATTCCAAAGGTTTTAGCTAATGGAAGTGGACAATTTTCCGCTTCACTTGAGACTAGTGAAGACTAGACGAGACTAGACTTTCAATCCTGGGCCTAGAAAGTTTAGAACTAAGACGCCTTAAACAAGATCTAAGTATTGCCCACAAGATCATATGCTGCAACGTCCTGCCTGTCGGCGACTACTTCAGCTTCAACCACAACAACACAAGAGCACGCAACAGATTTAAACCTAATATTAACCGCTCCAAACTTGACTGTAAAAAATATGACTTCAGTAACCGAGTTGTTGAAGCGTGGAACTCATTAGCGGACTCCATAGTGTCATCCCCAAACCCCCAACACTTTTCCCTTGGATTATCCACGGTTGACCTATCCAGATTCCTAAGAGGTCAGTAAGGGGTGAGTACAAGTGCACTAGATTGCCTTCCGTCCCCTGTCCTATTGCTCTCCTATATCTCCTATACCTTTCTTTTATTCCTATATCTCTTCTTCTATTATTTCATTAATATGTTCTATTACTATACCTTCTTTTCTATTATTTCTTAGATATATTTTACTATGAGTATCTCCTCTATAACCTTCATCATGTATTTTACTATGTGTATACAGATATATACTCACTAAAACCCTCATTGTGTATTGGACAAAATAAATAAATAAGTAAATAAATAAAAATAAATAATTGGGCCCATGTAGCCCGTTGCAAATTTATGTTGCTAAGCGAGAAAGTTGTTAAGTGAGTTTTGCCCCACTTTATGACCTTCTTGCCACAATTATTAATCACTGCAGTTGTTCAGTTAATAACAAGTTGCAAAAAACTACTTTGTAGAGCATGGGATGTTCCCACAGGAATTCTCAGTAAACTAACTGCAACTTTTCCTTCAATTGCATAGGTGCCCTCTACAGCTGCAGAGCAATTCTACAGCTGCAGAGCAATTCCCTACAGCAGGGAAACAAGTTTTGTTTCAGGAGTTGCCAAAAGCTATGCATGTGCAAAGACACCTTTTTCATTTTCAATCCAAAGGTATAGGCCTATTTTTACTTATACATATTAAATTACTTCCCCCCCCCCCTAAATCCAGATCTTTGAGAGAGTATTTGCTTAATATTATACATAATTTCAACTTCAGACCTACCAGGTAAATTACAGAATGTGCAAATATACCAGTTTTTCTTCCATAGAAGAACCCATATGAAAAGCATTAAGCCAGAATGCCAAACACATGAATCCTTTGCATTCCAGCATAATTCCCTTCATATGTATTTCTCCATGAATGAGAAAATATCAGAATCAGATCTAAAATACCTGCCTCGTTTTAAAGCTGTGCCAACATATCCACTGAAAGCAAATCTGAAGAATCAGACTTATTTTCCTTACTAAATAGTTTTGAAATTTTGAACAGGGCTTCAAATTTCTTGATAACCCTTGTTATTTATTGACTGTTTGGTTACATGAATCAGGTGTAGTGAAACTAAGGGCTATTTCTGGCATTTTCAAGGGGCACATCTAAGCAATGGAAGGAAGGGTAAAGAGAGAGGATGACATGTTTCTTAACTAGAATAAGTCCGAAGTGAAAACTAGCAAGTTTGCATGATTTTCAGGTTGAAGTGGTTTCCACTATGAAAACGAATTTCAACCATAATGGGGGATAGTACAGTATTAATGATTCAAAGCAGAGATGAAATGCTACCAGTTCTGGCGGGTTTGCCTGAACCATTAGTAACAAATACTTCTCTGAACCCATAATAAAAATTCTTTTAAAAAGTAAAAAAAAAGTTTTCCATGATTGGGCTGCCCAATTGACTCACAGCTGATAAACTTTTTCTTTTACTTTTTTAAAAAGCATTTTTACTACCTATTCCCTGGAGCTGGTGGTAAAAAAAATGCTTTAAGAAGAAAAAGGGGGGAAAGCCCCAACTCTCAGCTGTTTGACAATCAGCTGAAAAGGGGATCATTTTTTTTACTTTTTTAAAGCATTTTTTAAAACTACCTATTCGCTGGAACTGTGACCCTGTGAGGTTCCTGCTTTGTTGCAGGGGCCATTTTGTGTGGATTCCAGCTGCTTCTTTATTGTGTATGAGTCAGTTGTGTAGGACTTAGTTGTGTAGCTTTTATGTTATTTTTGTGTGAAGTGTGAACGTTGATTTTTGAGCTCTATGTGACTCTGTGAGCTTCCTGCTTCTTGTTGCAGGAGTCATTCTGTGTGAAGTCCAGCTGCTTCTGCATTGTGCGTGTGGCTTTTGTGTTGTGGTTTTTGTGTTGTTTGTGTGTGAAAGTTGGTTTTTTTAGCTCATCTGATCACACGATCATGGCTACCAAGCCACACCCACCTAATCACATGACTACCAAGCCATGCCCCCCCAAGCCACACCCACAGAACCACTAGGGAATATTTTAGATTAAACTAGGGATTCAAAGGGATTTTTGGTTAAGCTAAAGAGAGTAGTAGAAAGGACCAAATCATCATTAGCAGAGACCCTGTTACACAGTGAACATGCAGCCAGTATCATTCGACATGATCTTAGTTACCATCCAAAGCAGAATGGGTATGGGAGGAAAGAGGAAGAATAATTTGTCCCACCAGATAAAAAGAAGGACATCTGTCATAGAATTTCTCTTTCCAATGATATAGTAACTTTTGCATTGGTGACTGGAGTACATGGCACTGTAGGACACTTGTACTGATTGCCAATGTGTAGGAAAGTTTGTTGGTTGAATTATCATTTATGGATGATCAAGAGCATGTAAGTGAGGGCATCTACCAGTGTATCATTGCAGTGAAGGGCTTCACTTACTTTTTTCTATTAGTACGGGATCCCAAGGGCGGCGCAGGCATGCCCGACACATGTGCATGCACTCTCGCATAAGATTTTGCTTCTGCGCAATGCACCCAAAGTGATATCTTGTGCGAGGATGCTCGCGTGGGCGAGATTTCAGCAATTTTTGCTTATGCGCATAAGCAAAAAAAGGGCAAAAATTGCTACAATCTCACCCACGCAAGTGCCCTCACATGGGATTTCGGGCACATGCGCAGAAGCAAAATCTCACATGGGGGCGCATGCAAACTTGTTGGGTGCGGGCATGGCCGGCCTGGCCTCTGGAACCTACTATTAAAAAGTCCTAATGGATCAGTCAGTCCCATTCGTACCGGGTGGGGCCCATTACTGTATCATTGTCAGGACTGTGAAGAATACGCTGTGCAGGAAGTACCAGTCCCAAATCAAGGTTGAAGAATACGTTACATGTCATTACAAAATTGGGTGGCTTTATAAAACAAATAAAAGAAAAGATATAAAAAGAATTTACTTCTTCTTTGTCAGGTTACAAGCGGTGTGCCACAAGGGTCTGTTCTGGGTCCTATTCTTTTTAATATGTTTGTGAGTGACATAGGGGAAGGTTTGGTAGGGAAGGTTTGCCTATTTGCCGATGACTCTAAAGTGTGCAATAGGATTGATATTCCTGGAGGCGTCTGTACTATGGTAAATGATTTAGCTTTACTAGATAAATGGTCAAAGCAATGGAAACTGCAGTTTAATGTTTCCAAATGTAAAATAATGCACTTGATTATCCATCCTAAGATAAAATACAGAAAATAGTATAAGGGCAGACTAGATGGATCATGAGGTCTTTTTCTGCCGTCAGACTTCTATGTTTCTATGTTTGTTTACATATGTAATAAAATGCTGACCACTGGGTGAACACCTACATTGCTAAGCACTAGGTGATGAATAGCTGGGAACCACTATCTCTGAGATGAATCTTACTAGTTCTTGTAATTCCAATAATTAAGTAGAGTGATAATCAGAATTCAATGCTAATATCTTTCAAGAAGAAGCAGTAAGTCTGCTAATAGGGATGTAGTCCAATTTCTTCAGCTATAGTTTTAAAGTTTTGAACTCTGCCGACTAGATTATCTGTTTTTGTATACATTAAAGAGGACTTTGCCCTGAAAAGCCAGGTCTTTAATCCTCTTTTGCTTCTTGGTTTAAGCTGGAAGAGCAGACTCGAGTTTCAGAAGGGGCATAGCAACCACTATAGTTTCCCCCCCACATTCATCATTGTGTCTGGCAGCACTGATCTGTTGCTTGGCCATCTGGTGGCTTTGTCAAGCAACATGAGAACAGCTTTCTTTTTATGCTCAGCAGGAACAGTGACAATAAGGGCTAATGTTTCCCTTATGAATTGCTGATATTTGGCAAGGTCATAAAGGGTAAAGGTTTCTCTCCATCCTACCTTCCATCTTTATCAACTGGTACTCTATGATGGACCTGGTTGGTTTATTTAATTTGTATGCTGTCCATCTTGCTAGGGACTCTGGGCGGCTCATAATAGAAATTAAACATATAAACGTATAGAAACATAGAAACATAGAAGTCTGACGGCAGAAAAAGACCTCATGGTCCATCTAGTCTGCCCTTACACTATTTTCTGTATTTTATCTTAGGATGGATATATGTTTATCCCAGGCATGTTTAAATTCAGTTACTGTGGATTTATCTACCACGTCTGCTGGAAGTTTGTTCCAAGGATCTACTACTCTTTCAGTAAAATAATATTTTCTCATGTTGCTTTTGATCTTTCCCCCAACTAACCTCAGATTGTGTCCCCTTGTTCTTGTGTTCACTTTCCTATTAAAAATACTTCCCTCCTGGACCTTATTTAACCCTTTAATATATTTAAATGTTTCGATCATGTCCCCCCTTTTCCTTCTGTCCTCCAGACTATACAGATTGAGTTCATTAAGTCTTTCCTGATACGTTTTATGTTTAAGACCTTCCACCATTCTTGTAGCCCATCTTTGGACCCCTTCAATTTTGTCAATATCTTTTTGTAGGTGAGGTCTCCAGAACTGAACACAGTATTCCAAATGTGGTCTCACCAGCACTCTATATAGCGGGATCTCCCTCTTCCTGCTTGTTATACCTCTAGCTATGCAGCCAAGGATCCTACTTGCTTTCCCTACCACCTGAATGCACTGTTCACCCATTTTGAGACTGTCAGAAATCATTACCCCTAAATCCTTTTCTTCTGAAGTATTTGCTAACACAGAACCGCCAATACAATACTCAGATTGAGGATTCCTTTTTCCCAAGTGCATTATTTTACATTTGGAAACATTAAACTGCTTTGACCATTTATCTAGTAAAGCTAAATCATTTACCATATTACAGACGACTCCAGGAATATCAACCCTATTGCACACTTTAGAGTCATCGGCAAATAGGCAAACCTTCCCTACCAGACCTTCCCCTATGTCACTCACAAACATATTAAAAAGAATAGGACCCAGAACAGACCCTTGTGGCACACCGCTTGTAACCTGACTTTGCTCAGAATACTCGCCGTTAACAATAACTCTCTGATGTCTACGCTTCAGCCAGCTGCAAATCCATTGAACTATCCAGGGATTAAGTCCAATCTTCACTAATTTATCTATCAGCTCTTTATGTGGAACTGTATCAAAGGCTTTGCTGAAGTCCAGGTAGGCAATATCCACGGCACCACCTTGATCCAACAGCTTTGTGACATAGTCAAAGAAATCAATGAGATTAGTCTGACATGAATTGCCTTCAGTAAAGCCATGCTGATTTGGGTCCAATAAGTTATTGTTTTTTAGGTGCTGATTTATCCCCTTTTTGAGTAGAGTCTCCATCATTTTCCCATTACTGGAGGATTTGAAAAATGACAAACAAATAAATTCCACCTACTATCCCCAACCATGAGGTATGACAAATAAGACTCACCAATATTTCCTTATAACCAAATGAGAACCAGCCAGGGAATAAGGCACTGACATGCAAAAGAGTTTCACACATGAAAGGGTTCAAAAAGCAAGCTTAGAAACCAGACCTAGATTCAGATAGTGAATGCTAGGAAACAAGACGAGAGTTGTGACTGCAGATCACAGGAGCATACAGTAGCTGGCAAAATCACTGTTTCCAGCACTATTTCCAAATAATCAGTTTTATATGTCAGGCTTCAGGTGTTGTCTTCTTGAAAAAAATGTGGTAAGGTAGCATATCTCTATGTTGAGAAAATGCAAATCTAGTGGCAACATTCCTTCTTAGCGCATTTACCCTTATGTTTTGGAGTATAAGACGCACTTCCCCCCATGGGTGAAAATTTAGGTGCATCTTATAGACTGCATATGGGTGTTTTTGGCTTCCCAAACTCTGCAGTGCTCCACATAGCCCATTTTAGCCAAATCAAAAGCCCTCCACGTGTCACATTTTTTTCTCCCCCCAGGCCCCAGAAGCACTCTGCAGGCCCAAAATGGACACATTTCTTATGAAAGTCGGCCCTTTTTTGCCAAAAACAGGCTATGCGGAACCCTGCAGAGTGCTTCTGGGGGCCCTGGGAGAGTGAAAATGTGACATGCGGAGGACTTTGGAGCCCAAAAATGTGCCCATTTTTGGCAAAAATGGACTGTGAAAAGCAATGCAGAGTTCTTCTGAGGGCCTAGGAGGGAGAAAACGTGACACATGGAGGGCCTGGGAGCTCAAAAATGGGCCCGTTTTTGGCAAAAATGGGCTGTGTGGAGCACTGCAGAGAGAGAAAAATCTGATGCACAGAGGCAAAAAAACCATGTTTTTCCTTATTTTCCTCCTGTAAACTTAGGTGTGTCTTTTAGTCCAGTATGTCTTATAGTCCAAACAGTACAGTAGTTGTAGCTGAATTGTATCTTTAATATGGTCTCCTATCCTCACAAGCTTGGGAGAAATTTTCTGAAATCTTAATGAAGATTGGTTTCCCTTTACTTCACCTAACAAGACTGGGCCCTGCCACACATTTGATGCAAACATTGTGCATTTCCCTGACATAATTCAAACATAAAAATGTCTATTTGAGAGGGGTCTTCCACTAAAAAATACCGTTTTAGATGCTGTTGTGGTTGGCTCTGGCCCAGCTCCTGCACCAGGGAATGGGGAGGTGGATGCAGGGGAAAATTCAACATGTCACAGGCCTGTGTTATTGCCGAAAGAATCAGTTCAGAGTTTAGTTTCCTCGGACGAAGAAGAAGGTGGGAGTGACTTGGCAGAGGAGGGCTTGGCACACAGCCCAGGCAGTCAATCTCCATTATCTTCTGTTGATTCAGATGATGACATTTTGGACCCACGCAAGCGCAGAATTATGCGTAGAAGAGACCAAATAAGAACATATTACAGGAAATAAGGGAGGCCAGCTGTGTTTGGGTGGGGCTCCAGTAATTAGGGCTGCTGCTATAAATAGAGGGGTCTCTATTATAAATAGCAGCATGTGGGTTTGGCCGTTGTGGAAGAATATCTGATCGGAGTTCGTCAGGAATCTTATGTTGCTGGACTTTGTTGCTTTTTCACGCCTTTGAAACCAAAGCAGAGCAACGCGTGTGTGTGTCTCACTTCGTTGAAAGAAGAAGGGGTGTGAAGTTTCTTCACAGCTGCTAGCTAAGTACTTAATGACTGCTTAAGGGAAATTGTACAGACTACCCGGTTGTTTTGGGAAGAGTGCTCTTTGCAATACAAAAAGAGTGCTTTGTTTATTTTGAATGTTGTGATAAAGAACTTTGTTCTGAACTTTCAAACGTGTGTGTGTCTGAAATTTGTACCCTTGAATTTTCGGGAGGCTCCTATCAGAGAGCCCGGCAGAACAGATGCTAAACAGCAAAAGTAAAAAGCTCTGAAAAGCACGAAGGAACATCACCAAAGACAAGAAGTGTAATTCTCCTAACTTTCTGGGGAAATGATTACTCTATCAATCAAAAATGACCTCAGTTTCTGTTTCCTTCTTTATCAGTCAACAATAAAGAATAACAATTCTATAATTGTTATTTTAACTTGTTAAATATTAAAATTAAATATTTAATTTGTTAGATATTACTCATTTCAAATAATTTTATTGTTTTGCCTTATTTATAGGTAGTGACAATTGTTTATGAAATGTGTACATCATGTAAATAGCTGCCAATTTGAAAAAGGAAGTAACCTCAATAAATGCATAATTATATACATGTATACCTATATACATGTACAGGTGCACATAAATTATCTTAAGTAATAACTGATGATAGATGTAATAACTGATGTAAGTGGTTTTGGCTAATCCTTTTAAAAACTTATGTACTTTTGTTGCCAAAACCACACTTGGCAGCAGTGAATTCAGTGATAAGAAAGCATTGCATGAAGCTGTATGTAGAACATTACTTTCTGAATGGCTTTTTTTAATGCTATGAACAAAGAAACATTAGGATGATTGAAGCAATCCAGTTCAGTCTGTTTCTAAAGAGAGCCAGGTAAATATTTATAGGAACTTTCTAAGATGGGGGAAAGTTTTTCACAAATGTTTATCCCCTGGAGCTCATATGATGCAAGCTGATATACTTGCATCAAACTTAATTTTTAGAAGTGCTATCCACCTTTTGCTTGTAACTTAAAAAAAAAAATCTTTAAAATTATGTAATTCACTTCACCTACAATATGGGTTTATTGTACTGTTTTAGCATGATTTCCCCCCCAAAAATCCATAAATACATGTATCCTAATCTGGATTAATAAAACAACATTCCAATTAAAGAGCACACTCACAGTTAGGAAAACGTGCCAGAAATTACCTAGGTACATACTAAATCTAAGTCACTGTGGAATGAAAAATATAGAACTATAGGAATTGGGACACTGCTGTATGTCTTATGCTATTTTTTAAAAATAGCAGATGATGTTTTCTCTCTCTTGATCTTTTCTTCCTCAACCTATCTTACGTTCTTCCTCAACCTCTTTGGAAGAGGTGGGTAGGGAAATATTTTACAAGCTCATAGCCTTGTACATGGCTTACATATGTGTCACTTACACAGGACAAAAAAATGGAATAGCAGAGTGAGATGCTAAAACCCAAAAATAAATGAATAACGGGAATAATATTTTCTTTAAGAAGTAAAAGCAAGAATGCTGTAATTATGGATCATAGTCATTCCTAGTTATCACTGATTTTTTGTGGGATGTAGCAAGTATATAAAATTGATTGTCTGAAATTGTGATATTTGTTTAAAAATAAATATTTATTTATTTGTGTGTCAGTTGATCAAGCAAACATGTAGACATTATCTAAACTATATAAACAGGCATAGTAAATATTATTTATTCTATTTATTTATTTATTAGATTTGTATGCCACCCCTCTCCGTAGACTCGGGGCGGCTCGTAGCAATAATAAAAACAATGTACAACAAATCTAATATTTAAAAATATCTAAAAAACCCTTATTTAATATGCAAGACATACACACAAACATACTATGCATAAACTATATAGGCCTGGGGGAGATGTCTCAATTCCCCCATGCCTGAGGGCAGAGGTGGGTTTTAAGGAGTTTTAAGGAGTTTAGTAATAGATTTTATTCTCCTAGGATCAAAAATTGAGAGGGAAAGTAATTGTGGCCATGAAATAAAGAGACATGCCACTTAGGTAAAAGACTGTGATTGATCTAGATAAAATATTACACTGTAGTGGAATCATATTGACAGCAAAGATTTCTGTCATTGAACTGTAGCATATGGCTGTAAAGCGTGGGCCAATCAAAAAAAGAACTCTTTGAATTATGGTACTGGAGGAAATTGTTTGAGAATAACATGGACTGCAATAAGAATAAATTATTAAATACCAGGTCTTATAAAAGGGAGTCGAAAAGGAGGTTTTTGCCTGCCTGGGAATTGTATTACCAAGCAGCTACACTCAAGTGGCAAGTGGAATTTTAAAATATATATTTAAAAACAATGACTTCAAAGGAATTGGTTGAGTCACCTGTCAAGTCAAACATTCAGTCAATGAACTCTGAAAAGAGGCAAAATATTCAGCCCAGCTACCTAATGGACTTGGGTGGGGGTGATTTGAATCCATTTTTAATGTTGGGGCTCTTCAAACATTTCCGAACCATGGTGAACTTGAAAAATAAAATTTGAAAAAACTGCCAACAAATATTAACATATCCTAAAATACCATGTCAGGAACAAACTGTACTCAGAAAAAGGGGTGGAAACTCTAGATCCAGAAAATAATTATTTTTGCTGGTTAAAAACTGGTTAGTTCAATTCAGAGGGTGAAGAGGGCTGACAAGAAAAGGGCAATTTGGCACATGGTGGCAATGACTTAAGAGTATGTCTGATCTAGGAAGGAGAATGAACTAAGTTACCAAGAGACTATATGCTCATACTTTCGCTGATAACCAACATTTTTCATAAAGATAAATAGACCCACAATCCAAAACTCATGTTACAATTATGGCAAAACTGAAGTATAAATATTATATACTATTTATGTACTATATATTCATATGCTTACAAGTTTCAGGGAAAATAGAATCTATCCTATTATTCCAAAGAGATCATTATGAATTGCAGAGATACAAGTATAATAGAAACCTTTAACAGAATCTTTCCTTAAACCGTGCTTTCAGACAAACACAATTTCATTTCCCAGAAATATAGCAATGTACCCACTTGAATCATCTCACTATTTATAGCATCTATCGTGTGTGTACTTCTTAAGTCTTATTTATAGCTTCAATTTTCTTGTAGTTTCTTACAATGGCATAAAGAAAACAAGGCTCTGGTTTTTCCAAGCAATATTTATTTTTGTTAAGAAAGATGCAAGATATTTCCAAAAAAGGCAAAGAAAGGAAGAGAGGTGTCTACCTTTTCTCCCAGTATCTGCAAATGTGTGCATTTTCTAAAAGTTTCTGAAATGTTAGGATGGCATGCTTTTGTATGGTACGGAAAGTATAGAACACATTCTTATTTTAAAAGACATACAATTAGGAAGGCACTAATTGATTTTATTTATTATTTGGATTTGTATGCCGCCCCTCTCCGAAGACTCTCCGAAGATGTTTGGATTAATATAAAGAAAGACTATTTCTTAGTTTTACCAGAATCGATATCTCCCATAGAGGGCCTCTATTAGAGGCCATAACTTACCCAAACTTAATACAAGAAGGCAAGATCTGGAAATATAAAGACTTAGTAGATAACCAGTGGAATTTAAAAATGAAACAGGACTTGCTGGAGACAGGTATTATTATAGACTGGTGGCAATATACAAAGATAAAGTCTAGGTTTCAGAAAGATAAAACAACATATATAGTTAGAAAGGATAATAACATTTTAGATAATTTATTAACAACAAATCAAAAGAAATTAATTGGGAAAATATATAAATTCTTAACTAACTGTAAAAATACAGAATGGACATTAAAGGACAATATGATAAGCTGGTGTAGAAACTAAAACAAAGAGATAGACTTAAACACTTGGGAAAAGGTATGGTCATATAACTGGATATGTGATTATTTACAATACAAAGATAAACTCCTTTCCTCTTCTACTATTTATCTTTTTTTCCCTTCATAGTTCATTTTAAGTTACAATCTTAAAATTTCTATATATTCTTAAATGTTTTAGATGTGTTTTTACTTATCATCTTACAATTAATATTTCTAAGTATTTTATAAACAATGATAGAGTTAATTTTTTCTTTTTTCTTTTTTACTTATTACAAATATAAAGATGACTTCTACTTTGAGAGGAGTGATTGTTGCTCCACTAAATGTTACATGTAATATATGTTTTGTCTGTCTTTGCAACTTAATAAAAAAAATATTTTAAAAAAATGAACACTGTATATAAATGAAGATAACATTTTCTCCCAGTGTCTAATCTGAAAACATGACAATATATCAGGTTACTTTTAGGAGCCAGGAAGGATACATTTAAGAAACGATTCTACCTCTAAGAAGAAACAGAGAAAACAAAATATCCATGAAAATCAAAAGGCAAAAACAGGTTCTGCTTGAAAAGGAAACCTCCACAAATGCCTTCAGTCCTGTTTTCACTGTGTGAGAAATTACTGTATCCCCAATTACAAAACCACAATCCAAAGATAATTTTCTATCTTCCTTTCCCCACCTGACAGTTTTGTTAGATTTTAAGTTGCTGTCCAAAGTACTTGAACTGCAATGAAAGAACCGACAAATGAGATCTGAATGGAATCTGGAGCATTCAACTGACAAAGCCCCCAACGCAAACATAAAGAGGACAACTCAATTTTCTTGTGGAGTTCTACCAGGTGAATTCATTGCAACTCTCTCTGGGAACGATCTGCAATATTTATACAATGAGAAACATTTTCTTCCCACCTAAAAATACATATTTCATAATTTAATAATATTTGATTGAAGCAAATGCACATATGATACATTATTAACTGTACTGTATTTCTATTGACAAACCAGGTAACCAAATTTGTTTGTTTATTAGATTTCTATCCTGCTTTTATAACTATATAGGCAACCCAAGGTAACAAACATGCACAATGTTCCTTCCGCCTCCTATTTTCCTCACAACAAATCTGTGAGATTGGGTCGAGGCAGAGAGTAACTGCCCCAAAGTTCCAGCTGGCTTTCAGGTTATGGTGGGACTGAAACAAATAATCTGGTAGCTTCTAAGCCAGCACCCCAAATCACTACACTGGCTCTCTTAAGAAGCCTTCACACATACATTCATATATAACTTAAAAGTCATCACAGAGCAACAGCTTTCCCTAATTCTCCAGGACAAAAAAATAATAAGAGGGTCTTTGGATCAATTTATAAATAAAGTTCCTTTAACCAAGCAACTCTATAACTGCCTGGTTTGGTTCTGCAACCCAACAAGACCGACACAGACTTCAGAGGATAATTAGAACTGCAAAACAAAACAATTGCTGCCAACCTGCCTTCCATTGAGGACCTGTATACTGCAAAAGAGGGCTGTGAAAATATTTACTGACCCCTCGCATCCTAGACATAAACTATTTCAACTCCTATCCTCACAACATTGCTACACCAAGACAACCAGACCCAAGAACAGTTCCCGAACACCATCACTCTGCTAAATAAATAATTCCCTCAACACTGTCAAACTATTTACTAAGTCTGCACTACTATTACTACTAGTTTTTTCTCATCAGGTGTCCAGGTAGTTGCACCCGTCCGGCGCTCTTTCTCTCTCGCACATACTCACATACACACGCACACATGCAGACAAGGGAGAGGAGGGGAAAGACAGTGACAGTTAGAGCAAAATAAGTTAGAAACCTTAGAGAATCGGTCATACAGGAGGCTTTGAAAGTGAAGCAGACGCCGCTTGTGTTCTCGCTGATGTCAAAGTGAAAGACAGAGGGAGTTCCTCAGCCAGGGAGAGACAGCCCCTGCCCGGCCACAGCCGCTCGCCTGAACCGCTTTTCGGCATGCTGGGAGGGCTCTTTGGCTAATGCCTGCCAGTCTCCCGCAGGGAGGGAAGCAGCCAAGGGCTGCCAGACGTCCTCGTGGACAGCCGGCGAAGCACGGGAAGGCTGCCGCTGCCGTCTGCTACCCAACTCCCCCCCCGCAACATTTGATGTATAAGACGCATCCAATTTTTGATACACTTTTTTGAAGTAAAAAGGTGCGTTTTATACACCGAAAAATACGGTAGTTTGAGTACTCCATACTCCATACTGGATGACATTTTGGGGCTTTTGTTTATACTTATTTTGAATATAAATTTCACAATCCTAGAAACTTTGAAACAGATCCAGGTTAAGTGCAGTTCACCTCCACCACAAAATAAGGTTTTTGTTCTAACACTCAGAAATACATGTAAATGGAGACTAAAATCTCCTCTACTACCCACCTGATTATGTGGCCACAGCTTCCATCCAGAATATACTGTTGGATTAGGGGGGGGGGGCAGGGATCTGATCCAGCAAAGTACTAATCATGGCAATAGCAATAGCATTTAGACTTATACAGTGATACCTCATCTTACAAACTTAATTGGTTCCGGGACGAGGTTCTTAAGGTGAAAAGTTTGTAAGACGAAACAATGTTTCCCATAGGAATCAATGGAAAAGCGATTAATGCGTGCAAACCCAAAATTCACCCCTTTTGCCAGCCGAAGCGCCCGTTTTGGTGTTTTTGCGATGCTGCGATGCTGCTCCCTTCGCTGGGAAACCCCACCTCCGAACTTCCGTTGCCAGCAAAGTGCCCATTTTTGCGCTGTTGGGATTCCCCTGAGGCTCCCCTCCATGAGAAACCCCACCTCCATGAGAAACCCCACCTGCAGGGGAATCCTAGCAAGGGAATTCCAGCATCGCAAAAACGAGTGCTTCGCTGGCAACAGAAGTCTGGAGGTGGGGTTTCCCAGCGAAGGGAGCATCATCGCAGCATCGCAAAAGCACCAAAGTCCTTGAAACCCCACATCCAGACCTCTGTGTTTTTGCGATGCTGGTGCGGAAGTCCGGAGGTGGGGTTTCCCATGGAGGGGAGCCTCAGGGGAATCCCAGCAGTGCAATAATGGGTGCTTCGCTGGCAAAGGAAGTAGTTAGCTGAAGTAGCCTGCATTGCTGTACTCTAACCACCCTGATGTACCATGAACATTTTATTATTTTACAACCCAATAAGAGTCTTTCCTGTGAAGTAGGCAAAGTATTTAGTTATTTAGATATTATTCTAAAGAGCAATTCATTATTTCTTTAGAAAGTTCAAGTATATTTCAAATCTTTTTATGTTCATAGTTGGGACATCTAAACATTTCTACTTTTATATGGAAAAGAGAAAACTGAAAGTATACAAGAGAGAAAATATGTGTTGTGAGGACAGGGTGCTATAGACCAAACTGTAAATTATTATCAAACTGTCAAAATTGATGAAAGGACTATTTTTCCATGAAACTACTCAATGCCACACAAATCAAGATAAAGTTAGAATTTAGGAGTAGGTGGTAGGTGAGATGAAATGCTTGTATGCAATTTATAACATCTCACAGCAACAACATGGGAGTTTTGACAATATGAACTTCCATTTGTCATAACAAAGCAGACTCAATTTTAAATACATCAAACCATGATTTGTATCTTTTGCCTGAGAATTTTTCTTCTATCGCATGTGTGCACTCTTTTGGCAATTTGGAATTTGCTTTTGCTAACACTGAATTGCATTTACTATTTGGAGCCCCGGCTCCTCAGTGAAGTTGGCTCCTTTTGATGCATTTGGCAATTTCTTTTAAATTTTACTATTCTTATACAGGTAGTCCTCATCTTATGATCAACATTGAGCCCAAAATTTCTCCTGCTAAGATAGACAGTTGTTACGTGAGTTTGGACCCATTTTAAAACTTTTATTGCCGTTGTAATTAAATAAATCACCTTAGTTATACAGTTAGTACTATGTTTGTGAAGTGAATCTCGCTGCCCCACTGATTTTGCTCACCAGAAATTCACAAAAGGGGATCACATGACCCTGGGATATGGCAGCTGTAAGTCAGCTTCTAGGATCTGAATTTTAATCACGTGATCATGGAGTTGCTGCAATGGTCACAAGTATGAAAATGGTCATGAGTCACTTTTTGATGCCATTGCTTTAAATGGTCATTAAATGAACTGTTATAAGTCAAGGACTACCTGTATTTGGTATCAAATACAAATACAGTGGTACCTCGACATACGAGTTTAATTCGTTCCAGACCCGAGTTCGTAAGTCGATCAACTCGCATCTCGAACGAATGCCTTTAGACTTTGTTTTTCACACCGAGATAACCGGAAGCAAGGAGATTATTGCGCCACCTAGTGGAAGCTCGGCTCATATCCCGAATTTGAGCTTGGGTGTTGAACAGAAATTTTGCTCGCGTCGTGGCTCGTAACTTGGAATACTCGCATGTGGAGCAGCTCGTATCTAGAGGTACTACTGTACGGCCACCTCATTGCTCATTCATAATTTTATTTATAATCATATTAAATGGTTCTTGGGATACTTTACCTTGCATATCTTTCCAGTATGAACATTTGCATTTCCCCTAATCTTTCATAGTATAAATGTACACTATATTCCAATTAAACTGGTAATGAGGGAGAGTTCCCACGTACACTATAAAATGGATATACTATACCTGGTTTAAGTTAATTAAGTAAGGTTCTTTTAACATTAATTTGTAACTTTCCAATGATGTACCATTTTCTAGATCTTGCAATCTTGGGTTTTGAGGATTTTGTGAAATCAATTAATGTGGGAGACAGCAAGCCTACTTCTATACTCTGTCCTTGAAAAGCTTATATACTTACTGTATAAGACCACTGTAGCAAATTTAGATAAACAGATGTTTAAAACATCACCATCAAAATACTAATTGATTATCCCAAGGGATCTTTTACTGACATTTAAAAAATATATAGTATCGGTATTAAGGTTCTGCAAGTCAATTCTATTTATTCATTTTGTGAATCTGGTAAACCTTCAACTTTCTAATAATTTATCAGCCAGTAAAATATAGCATTTTACACTGCCTACTTTCTTTTTGCCATAGTCATCAAATAAAAATACTTATGGTTAAGAGGTTATGGGACTTATGATTAATTTAATCCCCCCCCAATTTACTATGTAGGAAATGGGAGAACAGAAAGCAAGAAAAGTGACTGAATAGTTGCACTTCTTTTTAAAGATATTTAAGACTTTGACAGGGGTAACAAAATAACAAGCTGGCACTTTCGTCTTAACCAAAATAATGAATAGCTGTAACAAATTCTGCTAGTTCAGTGAGGAGGTGTTGAATTAATCTGTGTGGCCAACAAGAGTCTTTGAACCTAAAGAGCGTTTATAGCAACACAGCTGTCATCTCATGTTTATGAAGAATATTTGCTGAAGTTAAACTAAAGGAAAAAAAACAGATTCATGAAGTTGCAAACAGCTCATGACAAGGAATATAAGAATAAATAAATTTAATTTTGAATAGATTCTGAATATCTAAATATGGTACATTCAATTGCAACTCTAACAGTATTATGAGCTTGTACATCAATTGTCTTGTCCACTATATAGCCATCTATAAAAGGAACAGTTATTACAGTGGATATTGCCTATCTGGACAATTCATTGAATGAATCTGAATAATTTAATTAGCGAACAATAATAACAATAATAATTTAATTAAAGTTCACCTATATAAGCAACGGTTTTTGGCTGGCTAAATGTCCAAGCACTCAGAAATGTGCCTATCAAGCTGGAATATTATCAATAAACAAGCTTCAAATTAAGAAACTGCTTTAACTTAATATGAAACCAGTTCTCAAGACAAGCTTTGACCAAAATGGCATCAATAAAATTAATATTCCAGCTTGTTTTATTAAGATACTTGTATGTAATTTTCTAAACTATCTATTTTTATAAATATTGCCTATCTGGACTTCAGCAAAGCTTTTGATATGGTTCCACATAAAGAGCTGATAGATAAATTAGTGAAGGTTGGGCTTAATCCCTGGATAGTTCAGTGGATTTGCAGCTGGCTGAAGCGTAGACATCAGAGAGTTATTGTTAATGGTGAGTATTCTGAGCAGAGACAGGTTACAAGCGGTGTGCCACAAGGGTCTGTTCTGGGTGCTATTCTTTTTAATATGTTTGTTAGTGACATAGAGGAAGGTTTGTAGGGAAGGTTTGCCTATTTGCCGATGACTCTAAAGTGTGCAATAGGGTTGATATTCCTGGAGGCGTCTGTAATATGGTAAATGATTTAGCTTTACTAGATAAATGGTCAAAGCAATGGAAACTGCAGTTTAATGTTTCCAAATGTAAAATAATGTACTTGGGGAAAAGGAATCCTCAATCTGAGTATTGTATTGGCAGTTCTGTGTTAGCAAAAACTTCAGAAGAGAAGGATTTAGGGATAGTGATTTCTCAAAATGGGTGAGCAGTGTGGTCGGGCAGTAGGAAAAGCAAGTAGGATGTTTGGCTGCATAGCTAGAGGTATAACAAGCAGGAAGAGGGAGATTGTGATCCCGCTATATAGAGCGCTGGTGAGAGCACATTTGGAATACTGTGTTCAGTTCTGGAGACCTCACCTATAAAAAGATATTGACAAAACTGAACGGGTCCAAAGAAGGGTTACAAGAATAGTGGAAGGTCTTAAGCATAAAACGTATCAGGAAAGACTTCATGAACTCAATCTGTATAGTCTGGAGGACAGAAGGAAAAGGGGGGACATGATTGAAACATTTAAATATGTCAAAGGGTTAAATAAGGTTCAGGAGGGAAGTGTTTTTAATAGGAAAGTGAACACAAGAACAAGGGGACACAATCTGAAGTTAGTTGAGGGATCGATCAAAAGCAACATGAGAAAATATTCTTTTATTGAAAGAGTAGTAGATCATTGGAACAAACTTCCAGCAGACATGGTTGGTAAATCCACAGTAACTGAATTTAAACATGCCTGGGATAAACATATATCCATCCTAAAATAAAATAAAAAAAATAGTATAAGGGCAGACTAGATGGGTCATGAGGTCTTTTTCTGCCATCAGTCTTCTATGTTTCTATGTTTCTACAGTCAGATCAGAGAAAACTTGCAGTACATATAAAAGAATCTTTTATGATTCAGAAATTGTAGTCTACAAAGTGATACTCATGGTTCTCAGTAATAACTGTTGTTGTGATCCTCGATAACATTATTATCAACCTTAATCTCTCCACTTTAGGCCTCTTTATTAAAGTATATGGGTGATAGTCTCCAACACTGTTTGGGCTAATAGCTAGATGCTTTCTCAGTTTAGGGACAAAAGACAGTGACTACTCCTAAATCACCTCGACTGCTTTTGTGTGCTATACAAGGAGAACTACAACCTGGATCTCCCTTATCATAACCAGCACCTTAATCACTACACCACACTGGTTCTCAATTGTATTATATGAATGTGCAAACAAAACAAAGCAACAAGGAAGGCATAGTAAAAATCTCTAGATTTTTAGATTCCAGAGAACCAA
Source organism: Erythrolamprus reginae (assembly GCF_031021105.1). NCBI lineage: Eukaryota > Metazoa > Chordata > Lepidosauria > Squamata > Dipsadidae > Erythrolamprus > Erythrolamprus reginae. The sequence goes on from NC_091952.1 coordinate 45,109,310, forward strand.
AGGGGCTTTTGTTGACAGCGGATCCAAATGTTTCTGCTTTCAGTAGGAAAACCAGGAAACTGACCAAAAAACCCCAAAGCAAATAAAACTATAAAATATAATGTGCACTTATCAGACCAGAAATGCCACATCAAAAAATGGTTATACTGCAAATGTTACCCTAAGAAAACTGTTCGTTGGGAAACATCACCAACTGAGAATTGTATACCGGTATGTAATGCTTTTAGGCTCTTTCTTCAAGTTCGAAGAAGGGGAAAAGACACTAGCCTTATACTGAAGAATGACCCCTTAGGCCTGGAGGTTCTCATAAAGTATAGAAAGCCAGATTTATTTTCAGACAAATGTCAAAATTGTTCTTATCACAACTGTTCGTACACCAAAACCTACCAATTAAAAAAAAAGTTCAATTCAACAAAGAGAAACTTAGTAACACCATTAAAATTTCACTAATTCCTGACACAAAACATTCAGTGAATGAAAACCCTTTTACTGCCTTATCAGTTCCAATTACTTTCATATATTACCTGGTATGATGAAAAAAAATCATTTAAAAAAAGCATTGAATATGATCCTATAATATTGTTGAATTAAATGGAGACTTTAGAAGCATTTGAAATGGTCTGTGAAAATGTCAATTTTGACTCCTAGTGACCCCACAGATCCAGCCATACAATTTTCTTGCAAAAATATGAACATGTTTTGCCATTGCACTTGTTAAGAAATGTGCAGAAGTCTTGAATTATCAAGGACGTGCACAAAGGAAAAACATGGGATTCCAGCAGATATCCAGGAGATATGAGTAATTATTCAGTTATACAAGACAGATACATTAAAGTGTATAAAATAGTGTTTACTTTAGAAATAGCACAGTCAAGTTAAACAGTCTGGTCATACACATTCAAATCAGTCAATATTTCTCAATGCAATAATAATATAACTTCCCTGTCTTTGTCTTACATATCAGACATACATTATAGCTTACAAATCCATCAAATTAGCACATCAAACACCCAGAGCTTACTACATTAGTCACAGTGAATCAGCAGAAAGAACAGAGAGAGCAGAGAGAGAATCATGCTTTCTGGCTTCCTCTTATGGCAATTTGCAACACTACCTCTTAAAGCTATAATACTTCAATACAAACAAACATTCATTGTTAGCTTGTTTATATATTGCAAACCCAACTCTTTTGTACATAGTACTACTAACATAATTCTATCATAATTTTTTGTTTAAAATATTCCCAGTCAAATTCACAAACTTGATCCAACTCTAGCTAGCATTTTCAAGATCAGCAGAGGATGCTATATAACCTGCTGTGATTAATCATGATATCATCAATAAAATCCAAAATCCCCAATGATTAGAACGTATGAGAATGTAAGGATAAAATGAAAAAAATATCTCATTTATTTGCAGTCATTATGTACATATACTGTTTCCTGTTTATTTTTGCATCATTAAAACAGCATTGCAAAACTCTGAAATTCATTTTTAATTTCATTTTTAATAAGGTGAATATTTCATCACATATCTAGGACATTACAGTAATTAGGTATTACAAAGGATCAGCCACTTACTTTGGAAAGATGGCAGTCATCAAAGCAGAAGCATACCCAGCCTTGCAAACACCCTCTGAGATATTAGCGTATTTTGATACTAGCTCTGGAGGCCTGTAAAAAATAGTGTTATGATCATTCTCAGAAAAAAATGCAAATTAAATCTTACTTATTCATTCATTCATTCATTCCATTCCATTCCATTTCTGTGCTGCCCTTCTCCTGAGACCGAGATTGGTTTCGGTCATCTGAGCCTAGGAGCTTAGCAGCGGCATATTGCATACCTTAACAAGCCCACTGGTTGCCTCTGTAGCCAGAGCCAGGCTTGAAGGAGCAGCAGATGGACTTCAGATTGCACAATCTACCCCCCAAGCTCTCAATTCCCGAACCAACAAGTTGGAAGAGAGATTCGCCATCATGCTGGTGTGAGTGGGCTTTTTCCTTTCCTTTCCACCTCCCCATCCTAATCCAGCATGGTACAGAAAGCCAAATGGATGTGGAAAATTCTACAACACTCTGTGGCCTGCACTGGCTGCCAATCGGTTTCCAGTCACAATTCAAAGTGTTGGTAATGACCTTTAAAGCCCTACATGGCATTGGACCAGAATACCACCAGAACCGTCTTCTACCGCACGAATCCCAGTGGCCGATAAGGTCCCACAGAGTTGGCCTTCTCCGGCTCCCATCGACCAAACAGTGTCATTTGGCGGGCCCCAGGGGAAGAGCCTTCTCTGTGGCGGCCCCGGCCCTCTGGAATCAACTCCCCCCCGGAGATTAGAACAGCCCCCACCCTCCTTATCTTTCACAAGTTACTCAACACCCAACTATATCGCCAGGCATGGGGGAACTAAGACATCTCCCACAGGCTTTCTTATATTTTATGTTTGGTATGTATGTGTTGTATGGTTTTTAACAGTTGGGGTTTTTAATACAATTTTTATTATTAGATTTGTTCCATGGTTATACTGTTTTTATTACTGTTGTGAGCCACCCCGAGTCTTCAGAGAGGGGCGGCATACAAATCTAATAAATTATTATTATTATTGTTGTTGTTGTTGTTGTTGTTGTTATTATTATTATTATTATTATTATTATTATTATTATTATTATTAAAATGGGGCATTTCCATAATCCCTTCTCTTTTCCCCCCTAGCCTCTTTTTGGCAGCATATACTTGGCAGGTAGCCGCAATTTTTGGATGGGCTTTTATTTTGTCAGTCCAGGAGGGAGGGGCTTGCAATGGCATGTGGGAAATTGCCCTGTCTCTGCAGCATCCATTGTTTGCCAGCGACAAACAATGAGGAAGTGGCCATGGGGGTGGCAGGCAATGGGGAAGGCAGGCAAGTCAGGAAGGAAATGGGGAAGAACAGGCAAGCAGGGAAAGCAGGCAAGCAAATAGGACCACAGGGAAGGCAACGGGAAAGGCAGGCAAGTGGAGAAGACAATAGAGAAGGCAGCAGGGGAGGCAGGCAAGTGGTCTGGCCCATGAGCCCCACGGGGAAGGCAATGGGGAAGGCAGGCAAGCAGGAAAGCCAGCAGGAAAGGCAGGCAAACAGGCTGGGCCCCACATGGGAGGTAGCTGGGCAAGAAGTGAATGAAGATTTACCAGGCAGAGATCAGCTGCGCCATGTGGCTGAGGCAAGCAAGGGAACCAGAGAGCAGTAGCAGTTATGCTCTGGCATGACTCTAGTCATTGCCCAAGGCAGGGGAAGCACAATAATGAATGATGCTGCAGTTGTCATAACTTTGAAGTAATATATAACTTTTGGAAGGGGGTTGATCATAATTTCAAATATTTGTTAATTGGCCTGTCGTACCTTGAGTATTATTTGTATGGAACTAATAAAATTATTACACAAATCATATCACTTTTAAGATCTGACCATAAACTGTAACCTAAAAACATTGGCAGAACTGCTTATATCATAATTAAGGGGTAGCATATAATTCTTCAGAATACCTCTGCTTTTTGTGTTATTCGATTTCCATTTTGCCTAAAAATTGAAGCTTTTGGCAACAGAAAAAAATGCTAAAGGAGTTGAATCTTCTACAGAATCATTAGAAAGCTTAACTTTTGGACCACAACAATTTTTTTAAAATTTTTGCTTCATAAAATAAGATTTAAAAAATGCTATGTCTGCCATGTCCATCAAACCACGCCCACCAAGCCACACCACGCCCACCAAGCCACACCCACAGAACCAGTAGTAAGAAAAATGGATTTCACCACTGAGTTGTTATAGTAGGATATTTTTTTACTATCCAACAAAAAAAAGAGCAGTAACTTGTTCCCGACTTTCTACCCTGCCCTCTGAAAGTTAATCTGCTATAGTGGGAATCTACCATAGCAGTTGTATTAACATGTTGTGTGAACAGGTCATCTTTTTAACCCAAATAATATGACTGACTGGATATAAACATAGCAATTGCATTCCATTAATTCAGATTTATGATTTAGCATGTTATATGAACTCAGCCAATATTTATCCGCATCAGTGGAATTATCATAGTACAAGAATGTACAATTGTGTATAAATGTATCCAAATATTTATATTGTTCATTAACTTTTCATTTGTATAAGTTGGTGCTACTGTCAATTTATGGTCTCCTTACATTTTCTTCTTTTTTAACAATTGAACACTACCGGTAGTTATCTCCTAGTTCCCTGAAACAGATAAAGCGCATGCAAATATTTACAGATTCCTCACATCCTGGACACAGACTGCTTCAACTCCTACCCACAAAATGACGCCATAGAGCACAGCACATCAGAACAACTAGTCATAAGAACAGTTTTTTCCCTGAACGGCATCACTCTGCTAAAAAAATAATTCCCTCAACATTGTTTACTAAGTCTGCACTATTATTAATCGTCCCATTGTTCCCATCACCCATCTCCTCCCAGAAATGACTATATGTCTAACTTTGTTGCTTGTATCCTTATAATTAATATTGACTAGTTCCTAATAGGATTTGATTGCTTATTTATACCCAGACTATCATTAAGTGTTGGACCTTATGATTCTTGACAAACATATCTTTTATTTACATTGATAGCATACGCACCATGACAAATTCCTTGTTTGTCCAATCACACTTGGCCAATAAAATTCTATTTGACTGTACTCTATTTGGTGAGTTTTAGTACTGGCTCTGGGTGCTCTAGAGCAGGAGTATCAAACTGAAGGTCCAGGGCCTGGATCTGCTCCACAGGGTACTTAGGCCTGGCCCATGGAAACAGCAAAGGGCCTCTGCCAGCAAAAGTGGAGCCCGTGGCCCTCCCAAATTCCATTTTCACTAGCAGAGGGTCGCAGGATGCTGTTGGAGCAGGAGCTTGGGAGTCTGTTTTCACTGGCAGAATGCTCAAGCCACCACAGATGCCCCTGACATGAATGATGTCGAGCTGGCCATTACCTCTGCCCATGCCCCTCTGCCGCCCCCCCCCCCAGGTCAAAGACAATCCTGATTTGGCTCTTAATGAAATCGAGTTTGACATCTCTGTTCTAGAGTTTCATGGGGATGTCAAGGCATCATCCTTCACTGGTAACCCTTTCATATTTTTTTAACCACTTCTTTTTTCTTAACCCCAAGAAAAATGGCAAAGTAATAGCCCTATGAGTGGCTTATCTGAAATGTACTTATGCAACCTGGTATTTCCAGTCCAAATGTTCTTATTGTTGTGGGAAGAGTTGTGGGAAGATGCCAGGCTTCACACTAGAGCTTGGCATCTAACATCTCAATGTGTGCAACTCTGATTTTCATTCCCAAACAGATTTGGAAGCTGATTCCAAGATGCGACTCAACTAGATTCAAAACTTTACTGCAGACAAGAATGAAACCAAATTGCCCACAAGTTGGCAAAGAAAGGCAGGCAAAGGTATAAGTATAGGCATTGGCATTGGGACAGAGACAGCAAAAGAGACAGGGATATGGTTTTGTCAAATGCATCAGAGAAACTTTAGCATGATATTCTAATTTTTTCGAGTTTCACCTTTAAGTGCCCTTGAAGATTAGCATTAATTTGAGTGGGGCTTTTTGTTTGCTGGATTTAAAAACAGGATGTTTCAGTCATTCATCCCTTCTTTAGAGCAAAGTTCTAGACAACAGGAATTGGAGTTTTAATGGTCATATGTATTTTTACTCCCATATCCTTATTTCATATTTATCCTATTTTGTTCCCTCCCTTTTTCCTTCCATCCATCCATCCATCCATCCATCTATCATATATGAGAATGTTTGATAAATCCAAATTTAAAATTCTATTTTGATGAATAATTGTTAATTGGATGATGATAATTCCTGTTCGCTTGTTTTGGAACTGCCTTTTGGAAGGTATAGATTATTATTATTATTATTATTATTATTATTATTATTATTATTATTATTATTATTATTTATTAGATTTGTATGCCGCCCTCTTCGTAGACTCCGTAGATATTTTGTATATGCCCACTATAGTGTTTAGATGCATGAATTTATCAGAAGGAAGAAGGGCTTATTTCCAGTGAAGATAACAAACGTAAATTGACAAATGGGGAAGTGAAGTATTTTTGAGCTACCAATTGCTTTGATATTTTAGAAGGAAAGATAAGCGTGTCAATCAAATAATTAATAAACAAATAAAGAGAACACAGTAATCTGTCAGCAACATTAAAAGCAGTCATATTCAAAGTTAACATTGGCTACATGTCAAGTTGTTCATAATGTTCCACCTAATTTCCTGTTTCTGTCACAAAAGAATTCTACTCCTCCCAAAAAGGTTTTCCACCCTATTCTGAAATTCTTCGGTATTTTAACCTGGGGCATCTTATTTTGGAACCCAAACTATCTATTCGTTGAGCTGAAGTGAAGTGTACATATGTATCTACATATCTCTACTTATTCATATACATATGACTTACGACCTTAACTGAACCCAAAATTTTTGTTGCTAAGTGAAACATTTGTTAAGTAAATTTTACCCCATTTTACGAACATTTGTGCCACAGTTTATTATTTTATTTATTTATTTATTATTTGGATTTGTATGCCGCCCCTCTCCGAAGACTCGGGGCGGCTCACAACAAGTGAAACAAATCATAAATAATGCAATTAATTAAAATATTTAGAAATTTTAAAAAAAAACCCATAAACTAACAGACACACACACAAGCATACCATGTATAAATTAAACATGCCCAGGGGGAGATGTTTCAATTCCCCCATGCCTGACGGCAAAGGTGGGTTTTAAGGAGTTTACGGAAGGCAAGGAGAGTAGGAGCAGTTCTAATCTCCGGGGGGAGTTGGTTCCAGAGGGTTGGGGCCGCCACAGAGAAGGCTCTTCCCCTGGGGCCCGCCAACCGACATTGTTTAGTTGACGGGACCCGGAGAAGGCCCACTCTGTGGGACCTAATCGGTCGCTGGGATTCGTGCGGCAGGAGGCGGTCTTGGAGATATTCTGGTCCAATGCCATGAAGGGCTTTAAAGGTCATAACCAACACTTTGAATTGTGACCGGAAATTGATCGGCAGCCAATGCAGACTGCGGAGTGATGGTGAAACATGGGCATACCTAGGTAAGCCCATGACTGCTCTCGCAGCTGCATTTTGCACGATCTGAAGTTTCCGAACACTTTTCAAAGGTAGCCCCATGTAGAGAGCATTGCAGTAGTCAAACCTCGAGGTGATGAGGGCATGAGTGACTGTGAGCAATGAGTCCCGGTCCAGATAGGGCCGCAACTGGTGCACCAGGCGAACCTGGGCAAACGCCCCCCTCGCCACAGCTGAGAGATGGTTTTCTAATGTGAGCTGTGGATCGAGGAGGACGCCCAAGTTGCGGACCCTCTCTGAGGGGATCAATAATTCCCCCCCCAGGGTAATGGACGGACATGTGGGATTGTCCTTGGGAGGCAAAACCCACAGCCACTCCGTCTTATCCGGGTTGAGTTTGAGTCTGTTGACACCCATCCAGGCCACAACAGCCTCCAGGCACCGGCACATCACTTCCACCGCTTCGTTGACTGGGCATGGGGTGGAGATGTAAAGCTGGGTATCATCAGCATATTGATGATACCTCACCCCATGTCCTTGGATGATCTCACCCAGCGGTTTCATGTAGATGTAGAATAGTAAGGGGGAGAGGACCGACCCCTGAGGCACCCCACAAGGGAGAGACCTCGGAGCCGACCTCAGACCCCCCACTAACATCGACTGCGACCGTCCAGAGAGGTAGGAGGAGAACCACTGAAGAACAGTGCCTCCCACCCCCAACCCCTCCAGCCGGTGCAGAAGGATACCATGGTCGATGGTATCGAAAGCCGCTGAGAGGTCGAGGAGCACCAGGACAGAGGATAAACCCCTGTCCCGGGCCCGCCAGAGATCATCCATCAACGCGACCAAAGCGGTTTCCGTGCTGTAACCGGGCCTGAAACCCGACTGCTGGGGACCTAGATAATCGGCTTCTTCCAAGGACCGCTGGAGCTGGAGTGCCACCACCTTCTCAACAATCTTCCCCATAAAGGGAAGGTTGGAGACTGGACGATAGTTATTAAGTACGGCTGGGTCCAAGGAAGGCTTCTTGAGGAGGGGGCGCACGAGCGCTTCTTTATAGAGTGTTGGAAAAACTCCCCTCCCCAAGGAAGCGTTGGTAATCTCCTGGGCCCAGCTCCGTGTCACCTCCCTGCTGGCCGAGACCAACCAGGAGGGACACGGATCCAGTAAGCAGGTGGCAGAACTCACAGCTCCAATGGCCTTGTCCACTTCATCAGGTGTCACCAGATCAAACTCTTCCCAGACAGGTGGACAAGTACGTGCCCCAGTCACCTCGACTGACTCGTTGTCAGTCGACTCTGTTTTACAATTGGAGTCGAGGTCGGCCCGGATCTGAGCGGCTTTATCAGCGAAAAACGTGTTAAAATCCTCGGCACTACTCTGCAAGGGCTCCCCAACTCCCCCCTGGTTAAGAAGGGAGCGGGTCACCCTAAACAGAGCGGCCGGGCGGGATTCCGCTGATGCAATCAAGGCGGCATGGTACGCGCATCTTGCCGCCTTGAGCGCCACTTTGTAAGTCTTAATAAAAGCTCTTACAAGTGTTCAATCAGATTCAGACCTACTCTTCCTCCATCGCTTCTCTAGACGTCTCTTTTGGCGTTTCAACTCCCGGAGCTCCTCGTTGAACCATGGGGCTCTACGGGGTCTAGCGCCACGGAGAGGTCGCAAAGGCGCAATCCGGTCAAGAGCCTCCGCAGCAGCCCTGTTCCAGGCCTCTGCAAGAGACTCCGCTGAACTGTGGACGAGTGCCTCTGGAATAACCCCAAGCGCCGTCTGAAAGCCCTCTGGGTCCATCAGGCGTCTTGGGCGGAACATCTTCATTGGTTCCGCCTCCCTGCGGGGAAGGATTGGAGCCAGGAAGTCAAGCCGTAGTAGAAAATGGTCTGACCATGACAAAGGCAACACTTCTAAGCCTCTTAGTCTCAGACCATTACTCAATTGCTCGGAAAGGAATACCATGTCAGGTGCGTGCCCTCCCTTGTGAGTCGGAGCCTGTACTACTTGGGTCAGGTCCATGGCTGTCATGGTGGCCATGAACTCCTGTGCCAACCCAGAGGTTTCGCCAAGTGACGGCAGGTTGAAGTCCCCCAGGACAATGAGTCCGGGGAACTCCATCGCCAACCCGGCCACCTCCTCGAGCAGCACAGGCAGGGCTTTTGACACGCAGCTGGGAGGCAGGTACGTGAGAAATAAGCCCACCTGAACCCCTAAGTCCAACTTCAGCAAGAGAGACTCGCAACCCGCAATTTCCGGAGCAACGAGTCTACGCAGGCAAAGGCTCTCCCTGGCTATAATAGCCACTCCTCCCCCCCTTCCCTACGATTGAATCACTACAATTGTTAAATTAATACATAGGGGTTAAGTGAATCTGACTCCCACGTTGACTTTGCTTGTAAGAAGGTCTCCAAAGATGATCACATGACTTTGGGACACTGCAATGTTCATGAATATGAGCCAGTTGCCAAGTGTCCAAATTTTGATCACATGACTGTGGGGACACTGCAATAGCTGACAGTGTAAAAAATGGTCATAAGTTACTTTTTTCAGTGCTGTTACAACTTTGAATGGTCATTAAATAAACTGTTATATAAGTCAAGGACTACATGTGTGTGTGTGTGAAAAGGGGGCAGGGTCAATGGCCGCGGCGCCACGGGGCTCCCTCACTCTCACGAGGGAAGCCCCGAATCCCCATCGTCCGGGTGTCCCAGTTCTTCTGTGTGTGTGTTTGTGTGTGTACCCACATACACACATACATATAAAGAAACCAAATAATGGATAACATATTCTAACACTGATAGATATTTCTTTACAAGAAACTACATGAGCAAGTAGCACCTGAATGCAGATTGCAGGTTAATAATGCAATAGTTTATTTTCTCTCCCCTCCCCTCAAAAAAGAGTGTTTTACTAGATCCTTCTCAAACATTTCTGTGCTTTAGAGTACATGCAACAGTAATTCTGCCATCTGCAATTATTTATAGGTTTGATTAATCCCAGACTGTTGATATGATACTACTCTTCCAGCAACAGCTTGAAGTAAAGGAATTATTGCCAAGTATTTTTATATGGGTCAAGAAATAGATCTATAATCTATGGCTTGCCATAATTTACACACAGTGCCTAAAACATCCAGAGAAGTTCAGAGAAATTAAGTTTACAATCTGCCTGTCAACATGCAAAGCAGCCCCTGAGTTCATTAAAGCTTTATATTCAAGATGCCACCTACATTTTGAAACCCTTCGACTGACCCTTCTTTTGCATTCTAGCTATTTATTTCATGTAGGAATGCAAATTATTTGACAGCACTTCATCAATTTCAGAATGTTTACTTTTAATTTTTTCCTTGCATACTGTCTTGATCTCCTCTTCTTTTCTCATCTCCTTTCAATTTTCATGAATCCTTGAAAATAATACCAAGTATTCATTACTAGTTTGACTACACAGCCAGAGTGTGACTATTATTTCCACAAAACGTGGACATCAACAATGTAGTCAGAAATCACAAAAAGATTATAAGCAGCCAAATGTTGAATTCTTAATACCATTTGAGTACTTATTCAAACATATTCACCACTCAGCCATGAGCCAAGAAATATCAAGTAGTCAAAGTCTAGGTTAAACAATATAGTTTATGATTTTATTTTCTCTTCTATTGATAAAATAATAATTTCCTATCAGTTTATTAAAATATATGGTCGTAGGCCAAACACACCATTATATATAAATCCACTAAGGATGCATATTGTTCTATCACCAATAAATACAAAACGAAATAAAATCTATATCTAGCTCCAAGCAAATATAAAATTCTATGGTCTATATATCATATATCTTTCACTTTTAATTATTCAATTCATTGAATGAATCTGAATAATTTAATTAGCGAACAATAATAACAATAATAATTTAATTAAAGTTCACCTATAGAAGCAACGGTTTTTGGCTGGCTAAATGTCCAAGCACTCAGAAATGTGCCTATCAAGCTGGAATATTATCAATAAACAAGCTTCAAATTAAGAAAATGCTTTAACTTAATATGAAACCAGTTCTCAAGACAAGCTTTGATTAAATGGTATCGATAAAATTAATATTCCAGCTTGTTTTATTAAGATACTTGTATGTAATTTTCTAAACTATCTATTTCTTTAAATATTCTCTTTTTTGTTGTTAATAATGTTCAAAACAATATAATTTTTAAAATGAGATAATGAAACGTTAGACTATCAGCAGACCATGCTACAAAAAATTAACTAGGGTTGGGATTCACCGCCTCCTCACTAATGTTTAGGAAACGGTTCAGAACATGTCCTTTTATCTATACTGCATTGGTTGCCGATCAGTTTCCGGTCACAATTCAAAGTGTTGGTTATGACCTATAAAGCCCTTCATGGCACCGGGCCAGAATATCTCAGGGACCGCCTTCTGCTGCACGAATCCCAGCGACCAGTTAGGTCCCACAGAGTGGGTCTTCTCCAGGTCCCGTCAACCAAACAATGTCGCTTGGCGGGAAGAGCCTTCTCTGTGGCGGCCCCGACCCTCTGGAACCAACTTCCCCCAGAGATTAGAATTGCCCCCACCCTCCTTGCCTTTCGTAAGCTGCTTAAAACCCACCTCTGCCGCCAGGCATGGGGGAACTAAGATATACTTTCCCCCTAGGCCTTCACAATTTTATGTATGGTATGTTTGTATGTATGATTGGTCTTTATATAATGGGTTTTTAACTGCTTTTTTAGTATTGGATTTTGTTGTACTGTTTTACTGCTGTTGTTAGCCGCCCCGAGTCTGCGGAGAGGGGCAGCATACAAATCCAATAAATAATAATAATAATAATAATAATAATAATAATAATAATAATAATACTTGTTACAATGTGTTTGTTTGCCAACTTTGCAGAATAAACATGAGCACTTTAAGTAATTCAACATAAACTGCTAATTTTACTTTTTTCTGTAAATTACGCAATCCATTTGATAGGATATTCATTTATCAAATAGCTAAATAAATACATTATCTACAATCAACATTATCTCCTGAAGTCAAACATTTAAATTTCAATTCCTGACAGCTGTACTATAATTTGAGTTAAACCTTTCAATAATAATGGATGTTCATTTGTTAATGGTCAGGAAAGTTACTGGCGGCAATTAGTTTTATTTCAGTATAAAATCTATCTGGACATAATACTTTGAACCATAGTTAAAAGGATTAATGACTTTAGAAGCAGAGACATTTCTATGACCTCCAGCAAAGTTTCTTTGCTGGAGGCGGCTTTTTAAAATTTGCACTACAATTTATAGGAGCACCAAACATGCCAGCAGCCTTCTTACAAGCAGTTGCATACCTAACATATTTGGGGCCTGCAGGAAATAATTATTTAACACCCTCTTCTCTGTTACCGAGAGCAAGTTTAGGGTAGTGATTAAAGCACCAGACTAGAAATTGGTGTGTCTGTGTGAGTTTTAGACCTGCACAGGTACAAAATCAGCTTGGTGATTTTTGACCAGTCATTCTCTTCCCTTAATTGCTACCGTGCTACCTTGATCAACACAACTGATTCTTGCATCTACGTTGTCAATTTTGGCAGCAGTCCCCTTTATTGCTTGCCTTCAGAGTAGATTGCCCTCACCTCCCAAGTATGCCATTGCTTAAAATTCAAGCCTCACTACTTCTATATCAAAAGACAAAAAGGTTTGACTTGTGGGATTTACTTTTCTCTTTCTTTCCCTTTCAGAACCTTGAGATGCATTTTCTAGATTGAAGGCATATGCCTTCTCAAAACATTTCACAAGCCCAAATAAAGTCTTCAAGCAGAAAGATTGTGTCACAATACTGTGTATGAGTTCAGAAAGTGGAAACACATAGCTGACTCTGAGTCATCTCGGAAAAAAACTAAATAATGAGCATTTGGATGAAAAAAAACTCAAGGCTGCATTCGAAGTGGAAGCTGAGAAGAAATCCCCCCAGATCCACTTCCAAGTTGTTGCCAACAAACAAGAATCATCCCGATTCCCGAACCAAACTCAAGATGAATAATCTATACATCAAAATCTGGGTCCCAGCCTTGATATTTTATTAGACCTAAGTAATGAGACCTAAAAAGGGGATATGTGCATTAAAAATTATATGAAAACTACTGAAGGACACTAATGTAATAATGATTAGTATAATAATGACTAAATAAAGAATTGAAATGTATAACAGTATAACAGTGGTATCTTAAATCACAAACATACAGCCTTTCTTAACCTTTTTATTCTATGGCATGAGTGTCAAACTCGCGACGTCATGTTGTCATCACGTGACTTATCACAACTTTTTTCCCTTCACTAAACCGGAGGGGTTGGGGTGGCCAGCACATGACAAATCCAGCCCGTAGGCCATGAGTTTCCCTAGAAGAATCCATGTTTTAATTTTCAGGGCACTGACAATCCCGGGGTTAATACTATAATACACACATATTTCACAATGTTTAATTTCTAATCCACATTTACAGCTGCAAAGCAGTAGACCAGCACTGAGTGACAGCGCATAAAAATTCCCAACATTTTGACTGCTAGGATTATGTGGCATGTAAAGTTAAAAGTATATTTTTTACTATACTTTTACTATAAATCACAATACTTATAGAACCCCAGAGGTTCTGCAGAACATCAGATGAGAAAGGCAGCCTTAGACAAATGTGTCTAACTAACAATCGGACCAGAATATCTCCGAGACCGCCTTCTGCTGCAGGAATCCCAGCGACCGATTAGGTCCCACAGAGTGGGCCTTCTCTGGGTCCCGTCAACTAAACAATGTCGGTTGGCGGGCCCCAGGGGAAGAGCCTTCTCTGTGGCGGCCCCGACTCTCTGGAACCAGCTCCCCCCAGAGATTAGAACTGCCCCTACCCTCCTTGCCTTTCGTAAGCTCCTTAAAACCCACCTTTGTCGTCAGGCATGGGGGAACTGAGACATCTCCCCTGACATATACAATTTATGTATGATATGTTTGTATGTATGTGTGCTTAATAATGGGTTTTTAAAAAATACTTAAAATTGTAAATTATTAGATTTGTCATGAACTGTTTTATTGTGTTGTGAGCCGCCCCGAGTCTACGGAGAGGGGCGGCATACAAATCTAATAAATAGATAGATAGATAGATAGATAGATAGATAGATAGATAGATAGATAGATAGATAGATAGATAGATAGATAGATAGATAGATAGATAGATAGACAGACAGACAGACAGACAGACAGACAGACAGACAGACAGATAAACAAACAAACAAACAAACAACAAAGCTCACAATACCAGCTTGTGTTTTGCTGCTCTGAAGTAATACAGTTTGCTGCTGTGAAGTAATACTTTTCTGAAGCTTATCACTCTCCATTACTTATTCCAATCTAGTCTTCATAATTACTTTATCTGTCTGCTATCTATTAATAGTGCCTGAAATGTGGTAACAAAGACAGCATAATATCATGCCCAATATTATGCCAGTAATAGTTGCAATGTTGCCACTTGTTGTGGCCCGTTCGCATCCTGTGCAATTAGCCACAACACTATTGTTCACTGCCTTGAACACAGGACGTATACCTACAACTTAAGATATCTAACAACTTTCAGAAATTGCTTGAGGAAGTTTAATTCATTTCTCTTTTATCAATCTTTTCATTTTCTTCAGCTACAGTATTTGGTATGCGTCCTTATTACGTTTGCTTTTTCCCACGGCGTACAGTGTAGTTTAGGGTGCTTACAGGGGTTTTAAAAAATTCAAGATGGAAGCCACAACCACTTGGTAAAAGTCTTACTGCTTTGTTCATATGAGATGCACATTTTAAAAAAAAAGAGTAAGGCTTCAACAAGAGAAGTTCGACCAGACATAAGGTCCAGGAGGGAAGTGTTTTTGATAGGAAAGTGAACACAAGAACAAGGGGACACAATCTGAAGTTAGTTGGGGGAAAGATCAAAAGCAACATGAGAAAATATTACGGTATTTTACTGAAAGAGTAGTAGATCCTTGGAACAAACTTCCAGCAGACGTGGTTGGTAAATCCACAGTAAATGAATTTAAACATGCCCGGGATAAACATATATCCATCCTAAGATAAAATGCAGAAAATAGTATAAGGGCAGACTAGATGGATCATGAGGTCTTTTTCTGCCGTCAGTCTTCTATGTTTCTTTGTTTCATCATCTCAGAAATCATTTTCAAATTACTTCAAATAATTCTATCCTGCATTTTATTAAGGCCACTCAAAAGTTGCATGTAAAAGTTGCATGTGCAGTCACATTATCAAAATTCATTGGCAGTCAGCCCACACTTACAAAACTTCCAAAGCTACTGCCACAGCACCGTGGTAATTTCAAGTGGTCACTGAACAAAACTGTTGTAAGCCAGGGCTACCTGCAAATCAATGCACAGAAAAAAAATCCCTGATTTTATCTAACAGTGAAAACCTGTAACTGTGAGGGTCAGAAAAATATCACATAGTAAGGATTTAGCAATATGATAGCAGGAATATTTTGTCAGCAAAATAATTTATTTATAAATGTCTAAATGTTATAATGTATGGACAAAAGATTATATTAATTCATCACCAGTAAGTTACAATGTAGTTCTGTCTTAGGGTGATGCATGAATATAGTCACTGTTAGTTCACAAATCAGGCTAATGCAATATGTGGACAGATTATCCTATTTTCCCTGTACACTGATGTTAAGAAAACCCCTAAGTATGCACAGGTTTGAAATTCATATAACATTGTCCAGTAATGCTCTATTTAATTAAATTGATTTTATTTCTTAATTTCAGTAGTCTGAAATGGACTATGATGAAAATTTTCACGTGATGTTCTTGACGGTTTATTTTCAATAATTTTTGTTGATAAATTAAAATCATATTAAGAACCCACTATTTTTATAATAAATTTTAATCATGGCTATTGAATAACACTGCTTATTGGTACTATATTATAGTAATATGATTTGAAAACCAGGACCAAAATTTATTTTGTCTACAAAAGAAATTGATAATGCCAGATCAAAATAATGTCCTTTCGTCATTCTACTCACAGTTTGGAATCCAACTTCAGAAGAAATCCCAGTTTGTCATATTCTGAAAGACAAAAGCAGATTTCATGGAATTTAGTAGACTTATCAATTTCCCACCAGAGAAAGAGAGCCTTTCATGAATGATATAAACATTTCTAAACTGGAAATGACAGCATTGTTAATAAAGTGGGGGGGAAATAATTAATCCACAACCTTGTAAAATAGAGTTTTGTAAATTCCATCACCAAATTCCTAAAATAAAAACAGCCCATTTTTCAAATACTGTATACCATCCTCAACTTAATCTAGAACAGTACTTCTCAACGCCAACAACTTTGAAATATGTAGACTGGAAATTCCAGAATTCTTGAAGTCTACACGTGTTAAAGTTTCTGAGAGTAACATTCTATACTGTATATCAGGGGCCGACAGACCGGATGCGTCATGCATAGGCCACGCCCACCCCAGCTCCACAAAGGGGGGGGAAACATCATATATATCATGTGATAGCAATCCAACTCTGAGAGTTTGACACCCATGCTATATATCTTTATTTATTATTTATTTAATACTTAGATTTGTATGCCGCCCCTCTTCGAAGACTCGGGGCGGCTCACAACACGTGGAAACAAATCATAAATAATCTAGCGAATTTAAAATATTTAAAGATTTAAAAAGGACCCCATATACTAACAGACATACACACAAGCATACCATATATAAATTAAACATGCCCAGGGGGAGATGTTTCAATTCCCCCATGCCTGACGGCAAACGTGGGCTTTAAGGAGTTTATGGAAGGCAGGAAGAGTAGGGGCAGTTCTAATCTCCGGGGGGAGTTGGTTCCAGAGGGCCGGTGCCGCCACAGAGAAGGCTCTTCCCCTGGGGCCCGCCAACCGACATTGTTTAGTTGATGGGACCCGGAGAAGGCCCACTCTGTGGGACCTAATCGGTCGCTGGGATTCGTGCGTCAGGAGGCGGTCTCGGAGATATTCTGGTCCAATGCCATGAAGGGCTTTAAAGGTCATAACCAACACTTTGAATTGTGACCGGAAACTGATCGGCAGCCAATGCAGACTGCGGAGTGATGGTGAAACATGGGCATACCTAGGTAAGCCCATGACTGCTCTCGCAGCTGCATTCTGCACGATCTGAAGTTTCCGAACACTTTTCAAAGGTAGCCCCATGTAGAGAGCATTACAGTAGTCGAACCTCGAGGTGATGAGGGCATGAGTGACTGTGAGTAATGAGTCCTGGTCCAGATAGGGCCGCAACTGGTGCACCAGGCGAACCTGGGCAAACGCCCCCCTCGCCACAGCTGAGAGATGTTTTTCTAATGTGAGCTGTGGATCGAGGAGGACGCCCAAGTTGCGGACCCTCTCTGAAGGGGTCAATAATTCCCCCCCCCCAGGGTGATGGACCGACAGATGGGATTGTCCTTGGGAGGCAAAACCCACAGCCACTCCGTCTTATCCGGGTTGAGCTTGAGTCTGTTGACACCCATCCAGGCCCCAACAGCCTCCAGGCACCGGCACATCACTTCCGCCGCTTCGTTGACTGGGCATGGGGTGGAGATGTAAAGCTGGGTATCATCCGCATATTGATGATACCTCACCCCATGTCCGTGGATGATCTCGCCCAGCGGTTTCATGTAGATGTTGAATAGCAGGGGGGAGAGGACCGACCCCTGAGGCACCCCACAAGGGAGAAATCTAGAAGTCGACCTCTGACCCCCCACTAACACCGACTGCGACCAGCCAGAGAGGTAGGAGGAGAACCACTGAAGAACAGTGCCTCCCACCCCCAACCCCTCCAGCCGGTGCAGAAGGATACCATGGTCGATGGTATCGAAAGCCGCTGAGAGGTCAAGGAGCACCAGGACAGAGGATAAACCCCTGTCCCGGGCCCGCCAGAGATCATCCATCAACGCGACCAAAGCGGTTTCCGTGCTGTAACCGGGCCTGAAACCCGACTGCTGGGGACCTAGATAATCGGCTTCTTCCAAGGACCGCTGGAGCTGGAGTGCCACCACCTTCTCGACAACCTTCTCCATAAAGGGAAGGTTGGAGACTGGACGATAGTTGTTAAGCACAGCTGGGTCCAGGGAGGGCTTCTTGAGGAGGGGGCGCACGAGCGCTTCTTAATAGAGTGATGGAAAAACTCCCCTCCCCAAGGAAGCGTTGGTAATCTCCTGGGCCCAGCTCCGTGTCACCTCCCTGCTGGCCGAAACCAACCAGGAGGGACACGGATCCAGTAAACAGGTGGCGGAACTCACAGCTCCAATGGCCTTGTCCACTTCATCAGGTGTCACCAGATCAAACTCTTCCCAGACAGGTGGACAAGTACGTGCCCCAGTCACCTCGACTGACTCGTTGTCAGTTGACTCTGTTTTACAATTGGAGTCGAGGTCGGCCCAGATCTGAGCGACTTTATCAGCGAAAAACGCGTTAAAATCCTCGGCACTACTCTGCAAGGGCTCCCCAACTCCCCCCTGGTTAAGAAGGGAGCGGGTCACCCTAAACAGAGCGGCCGGGCGGGATTCCGCTGATGCAATCAAGGCGGCATGGTACGCGCATCTTGCCACCTTGAGCGCCACTTTGTAAGTCTTAATAAAAGCTCTTACAAGTGTTCGATCGGATTCAGACCTACTCTTCCTCCATCGCTTCTCTAGACGTCTCTTCTGGCGTTTCAACTCCCGGAGCTCCTCGTTGAACCATGGGGCTCTACGGGGTCTAACGCCACAGAGTTAGCCGTTCCAGGGGAACGAGGGATCATTGCTTAATAACGATCCCTTGTTCTGGCTCTGTGAGCCCAATCTTGGGTACTGGTGATGAGTGTAACTCTGGCCCTGGGCTCAGGTTGCTGCTGCTCAATGCCAGGTCGGTGGTAAATAAAGCTCTCCTCATCCGGGATTTGATCCTGGATGAGGAGGCCGACCTGGCATGTATTACTGAAACCTGGCTGGGCCCGGAGGGAGGTGTTCCTCTCTCTGAAATCTGCCCAGCTGGGTTTCAGATATGGCATCAACCTCGACCCCAGGGAAGGGGGGGAGGAGTGGCTATTATAGCCAGGGAGAGCCTTTGCCTACGTAGACTCATTGCTCCGGAAATTGCGGGTTGCGAGTCTCTCTTGATGAAGTTGGACTTAGGGGTTCAGGTGGGCTTATTTCTCACATACCTGCCTCCCAGCTGCGTGTCAAAAGCCCTGTCTGTGCTACTCGAGGAGGTAGCCGGGTTGGCGGTGGAGTTCCCCGGACTTATTGTCCTGGGGGACTTCAACCTGCCGTCACTCGGCGAAACCTCTGGGTTGGCACAGGAGTTCATGGCCACCATGACAGCCATGGACCTGACTCAAGTAGTACAGGGTACGACTCACGAGGGAGGGCACGCACCTGACATGGTATTCCTTTCCGAGCAATTGAGTAATGGTCTGAGACTAAGGGGCTTAGAAACATTGCCTTTGTCATGGTCAGACCATTTTCTACTACGGCTTGACTTCCTGGCTCCAATCCTTCCCCGCAGGGAGGCGGAACCAATTAAGATGTTCCGCCCCAGACGCCTGATGGACCCAGAGGGATTTCAGACGGCGCTTGGGGTTATTCCAGAGGCACTCGTCCACAGTTCGGCGGAGTCTCTTGTGGAGGCCTGGAATACGGCTGCTGCGGAGGCTCTCGACCGGATTGCGCCTTTGCGACCTCTCCGCGGCGCTAGACCCCGTAGAGCCCCATGGTTCAACGAGGAGCTCCGGGAGTTGAAACGCCAAAAGAGACGTCTAGAGAAGCGATGGAGGAAGAGTAGGTCTGAATCCGATCGAACACTTGTAAGAGCTTTTATTAAGACTTAAAAAGTGGCGCTCAAGACGGCAAGATGCGCGTACCATGCCGCCTTGATTGCATCAGCGGAATCCCGCCCGGCCGCTCTGTTTAGGGTGACCCGCTCCCTTCTTAACCAGGGGGGAGTTGGGGAGCCCTTGCAGAGTAGTGCCGAGGATTTTAACACGTTTTTCGCTGATAAAGTCGCTCAGATCCGGGCCGACCTCGACTCCAATTGTAAGACAGAGTCGACTGACAACGAATCAGTCAAGGTGACTGGGGCACGTACTTGTCCACCTGTCTGGGAAGAGTTTGATCTGGTGACACCTGATGAAGTGGACAAGGCCATTGGAGCTGTGAGTTCCGCCACCTGTTTACTGGATCCGTGTCCCTCCTGGTTGGTTTCGGCCAGCAGGGAGGTGACACGGAGCTGGGCCCAGGAGATTACCAACGCTTCCTTGGGGAGGGGAGTTTTTCCATCACTCTATAAAGAAGCGCTCGTGCGCCCCCTCCTCAAGAAGCCCTCCCTGGACCCAGCCGTGCTTAACAACTATCGTCCAGTCTCCAACCTTCCCTTTATGGGGAAGGTTGTTGAGAAGGTGGTGGCACTCCAGCTCCAGCGGTCCTTGGAAGAAGCCGATTATCTAGGTCCCCAACAGTCGGGTTTCAGGCCCGGTTACAGCACGGAAACCGCTTTGGTCGCGTTGATGGATGATCTCTGGCGGGCCCGGGACAAGGGTTTATCCTCTGTCCTGGTGCTCCTTGACCTCTCAGCGGCTTTCGATACCATCGACCATGGTATCCTTCTGCACCGGCTGGAGGGGTTGTGGGTGGGAGGCACTGTTCTCCAGTGGTTCTCCTCCTACCTCTCTGGCCGGTCGCAGTCGGTGTTAGTGGGGGATCAGAGGTCGGCTCCTAGGTTTCTCCCTTGTGGGGTGCCTCAGGGGTCGGTCCTCTCCCCCCTGCTATTCAACATCTACATGAAACCGCTGGGCGAGATCATCCAAGGACATGGGGTGAGGTATCATCAATATGCGGATGATACCCAGCTTTACATCTCCACCCCATGCCCAGTCAACGAAGCGGTGGAAGTGATGTGCCGGTGCCTGGAGGCTGTTGGGGCCTGGATGGGTGTCAACAGACTCAAGCTCAACCCGGATAAGACGGAGTGGCTGTGGGTTTTGCCTCCCAAGGACAATTCCATCTGTCCGTCCATTACCCTGGGGGTGGAATTATTGACCCCCTCAGAGAGGGTCCGCAACTTGGGCGTCCTCCTCGATCCACAGCTCACATTAGAAAACCATCTCTCAGCTGTGGCGAGGGGGGCGTTTGCCCAGGTTCGCCTGGTGCACCAGTTGCGGCCCTATCTGGACCGGGACTCATTGCTCACAGTCACTCATGCCCTCATCACCTCGAGGTTCGACTACTGTAATGCTCTCTACATGAGTCTACCTTTGAAAAGTGTTCGGAAACTTCAGATCGTGCAGAATGCAGCTGTGAGAGCAGTCATGGGCTTACCCAGGTATGCCCATGTTTCACCATCACTCCGCAGTCTGCATTGGCTGCCGATCAGTTTCCGGTCACAATTCAAAGTGTTGGTTATGACCTTTAAAGCCCTTCATGGCATCGGACCAGAATATCTCCGAGACCGCCTTCTGCCGCACGAATCCCAGCGACCGATTAGGTCCCACAGAGTGGGCCTCCTCCGGGTCCCGTCAACTAAACAATGTCGGTTGGCGGGCCCCATGGGGAGAGCCTTCTCTGTGGCGGCACCGACTCTCTGGAACCAACTCCCCCTGGAGATCAGAACTGCCCCTACTCTTCCTGCCTTCCGTAAACTTCTCAAAACCCACCTTTGCCGTCAGGCATGGGGAAACTAAACATCTCCCCCTGGGCCCGCTGAATTTATACATGGTATGCTTGTGTGTGTGTATGTTAGTATAGGGGTTTTTTAAACTTAATATTTTAATTAATTGGATTATGTATTGGATTGTTTTTTCACTTGTTGTGAGCCGCCCCGAGTCTTCGGAGAGGGGCAGCATACAAATCCAAATAAATGAAAAATGAAATGAAATGAAATGAACGCCAAGGAGAGGTCGCAAAGGCGCAATCCGGTGAAGAGCCCCCACCGCAGCCCTGTTCCAGGCCTCCGCGAGAGACTCCGCCGAACTGTGGACGAGTGCCTCTGGAATAACCCCAAGCGCCGTCTGAAAGCCCTCTGGGTCCATCAGGCGTCTGGGGCGGAACATCTTCATTGGTTCCGCCTCCCTGCGGGGGAGGATTGGAGCCAGGAAGTTAAGCCGTAGTAGAAAATGGTCTGACCATGACAAAGGCAATACTTCTAAGCCCCTTAGTCTCAGACCATTACTCAATTGCTCGGAAAGGAATACCATGTCAGGTGCGTGCCCTCCCTCGTGAGTCGGACCCTGTACTACTTGAGTCATGTCCACGGCTGTCATGGTGGCCATGAACTCCTGTGCCAACCCAGAGGTTTCGCCGAGTGATGGCAGGTTGAAGTCTCCCAGGACAATGAGTCCGGGGAACTCCACCGCCAACTCGGCTACCTCCTCGAGTAGCACAGGCAGGGCTTTTGACACGCAGCTGGGAGGCAGGTACGTGAGAAATAAGCCCACCTGAACCCCTAAGTCCAACTTCATCAAGAGAGACTCGCAACCCGCAATTTCCGGAGCAACGAGTCTACGCAGGCAAAGGCTCTCCCTGGCTACAATAGCCACTCCTCCCCCCCTTCCCTGGGGTCGAGGTTGATGCCATATCTGAAACCCGGCTGGGCAAATTTCAGAGAGAGGAACACCTCCCTCCGGGTCCAGCCAGGTTTCAGTAATACATGCCAGGTCGGCCTCCTCATCCGGGATCAAATCCCGGATGAGGAGAGCTTTATTTACTACCGACCTGGCATTCAGCAGCAGCAACCTGAGCCCAGGGCCAGAGTTACACTCACCACCAGTACCCAAGATTGGGCTCACAGAGCCAGAACAAGGGACCGTTATTAAGCAACGATCCCTCGTTCCCCTGGAACGGCTAACTCTGTGGCCCCCGCCATATCTGCCTCTCACCAGCAACACAGGGATATTCCGACCCCCTGCCCCCCCAGAGATTGGTGCCCCCTCCTCTCCTGCCTCCCGGGCGTCAGGTGGGCCAAACCTATCATTCATACTACTATCAATAAACTCATCCATACCATAACCCCCCCACCCCCACCCACCCAATCATACCAGTCATTCCATTCATAACCACAAGTATATTTATCCCAGTCATCCATTACTTAGAACCCCAATTACGTTAAAAATCAATTAAATTAATGATAGTATAAAATGGCAGTTAAAAAACACTAAAACAATAATATATAAATATATAAAATATACACTAAAATTATACGTTATTATACGTTATCTTAATAGTTCTCTTCACTGTATGGTAACATATATTGCAATTCCTACTATAGGCCAAGAGATAATATTAAAATAATAAAAACTACAAAATACATTTCCTCAAGAATATACTGCAAGTCTTCCTGAAAAGGGTTTTGAGGGAATGGATATTATTCAATAATAAAGCATATTTTTTTCAACTCAGAAAAGATACAAGTTTACTGACAGTTTTTCACCTTGTTCCAACTGGCAGAGTTTAATCTAACAAATATTTTAAATTGAATTCTGGACACATATAAATGGAAGAAGTTCAGCTGCTTATTTCCAGTTTCTTTAAGTGTTGATACATATTTGACAGACTATATTTATATTTCCTCATCAACTGTCCAAACTCAGCTCTCAAATGAATTCCAGCACCCATCCAAAGCAAATGAACTTATGATTTATGGGTTTGATGATTAGACAGCATTGATTATAGAAAGAAAAGAGTTGCATTTATAAAGTTCAGAAGCTACCTCTTTGTATCTTTTTTCTTTCTTTTCCATTTTTTCTTTTCCTTTATTTCTCGTGCGTTCAGCTTTCTAATATTTATTTCTTTTTTTTGTTCTAGACACTCACACTAGATAGATAGATAGATAGATAGATGGATGGATGGATGGATGGATGGATGGATGGATGGATGGATGGATGGACGGATGGACGGACAGACGAGGAGGGGAGAAACATAGAAATATAGAAGACTGATGGCAGAAAAAGACCTCATGGTCCATCTAGTCTGCCCTTATACTATTTCCTGTATTTTATCTTAGAACGGATATATGTTTATCCCAGGCATGTTTAAATTCAGTTACTGTGGATTTACCAACCACGTCTGCTGGAAGTTTGTTCCAAGGATCTACTACTCTTTCAGTAAAATAATATTTTCTCATGTTGCTTTTGATCTTTCCCCCAACTAACTTCAGATTGTGTCCCATTGTTCTTGTGTTCACTTTCCTATTAAAAACACTTCCCTCCTGGACCTTATTTAACCCTTTAACATATTTAAATGTTTCGATCATGTCCCCCCTTTTCCTTCTGTCCTCCAGACTATACAGATTGAGTTCATGAAGTCTTTCCTGATACGCTTTATGCTTAAGACCTTCCACCATTTTTGTAGCCCGTCTTTGGACCCGTTCAATTTTGTCAATATCTTTTTGTAGGTGAGGTCTCCAGAACTGAACCTATCCAGCATCCAAGGCACAGTCCTCAGTAAAGAGGAGATCATGTAGCACAGTCTCCTTTATCTTGATGACAGTCTGGAGTCTTTGCAGGTTCAACAGTTTTCCTTCAGTGCTGTATCTCAGGTTAACTCCCAAGGAACTGTTCTGGGAGGCATCTGACAGCATGGCTGAAAACATTATGCTGAACAAGGTTGGTGCAAACACGTACCCTTGCTTGACGCTGTTGTGATGGAAAAGGCCTCTGAAACTTTTCCATTGTCCAGCACATGGGTCATCACACCATCATGAAATTGACATATCATCAGGATGAATTTATCAGGGCACCCAAATTTTGACATGATGTGCCACAGGCCTTCACAACTGAGTGTCAAAAGCCTTAGTGAGATCCACGAGGGTTGTGTATAATTCATTATTCTGCTCTTGACACTTTTCTTGGAACTGTTGGGCTGCAAAGATCATGTCCAAAGTGTCACACTTTTTGCGGAAACCGCACTGTGCTTCAGGTAATAGAGCCTGTTCCAGTGGATCTTGCCTGAGATGGAAAGCAGTGACATTCCTCTATGATTATCACAGACTGGTCAATTCCCTTTCCTCTTGTAGAGGTGTATAATGGACGCATCTTTCCGTTCATGAGGAATGGTTCCTTGATTCCAGAAAGCCTGAAACAGCTGAGTGAGCTTGGCGACAAGCACTGCACCACCATCCTTATAGATCTCTTCTGGTATCGCATCAGATCCTGGGGCCTTGCCCCTGGACAGCTGGTTGATGACCTGTAGGGTTTCAATCTTGAGGGTGGGGAGTCCAAGCTGTGGTTGATATCCATCTGGGGAGGTTGACAAAAGAAAGGAATCTTCATGCATATGTTCTGGGAGTGTGTAGAAATTCAGAAATTTTGGAAGGAAGTGCAGAATGAAATAAATAAAATGTTAAATATTAATTGGACAATTACAAAAGAAATAGCGATTTTAATTAAACAAAGAGAACTAAAAGATTTTAAAGAAACAAAAACTGCAGCACTGGAAAGTGCTCAAGCAGTAGTGGTATTGGGTTGGAAAGAGTCTTTAAAATGGACACTACAGAACTGGTACTGGTACATGGTGGATCACATACATTTTGAAATCATGGAAATAAGATTAAACAATTTTGATGAAAATAAACTGGAGAAGCTGATGGCATGATGGAATAAGGTGAAAGGTTATATGCTGAGTAGAATCTGTGATGCAAATGTGAAAAATAAACTCCAATCACTCTTTCAGTAATAACAAATGCAAAGTAGAGCCAAGGAAATATATATATATAAACTAGTAAATATTTGAAACCCCCGCAATTGGTGGTGGTGGTGATGGGTTTTTTTTGTCGGTCAGGTGATGGGCACACACACTGTGCACTGTTTTATGTTTGTTTTATGTAATCATATTTACAAAATCAATAAAAAATATATTTAAAAAAAAAGATATCCGTCTGGGGCATTCTGTCGATCGCCTCATTATTGGTGGAAGATGGGCAATTCAATATAGATTGGAGGTGCCCATCCCAACGCTGTAGAATCATGGTCTTCTTAGTGATGAGAATTGCACCAGCTGTGTCCAGAGGAGTGGAGCTCCCTGAGGGCTGAGATCCATACATGGATCTGAGGGATCTCTGTTTATATTATACATTTATTATTCCATCAGAATAATAAATGTACAATAGAAACAGAGAGATTAACAGCTAAGCATCCTCAACTCAATTAACTATATATTCTTTGTGCCAAACTAAACATTGGCATAATTATGGTGAACATCTAGAATCAGCTGCTGGACAACTAAGCTGCTGGACAACTAAGTGAACAATGATTAGACTTATTACTGTGTTCCCAACAGACCACCCAAAGAGTCAACAGAGCAGAAAGAGCAGATATATGGGTAATCTGTCCACCTCTCCATATTCCAGCTGCATCCATATAATATTTATATAGAGAGAAGAAAACTAATTCTTCCCTCGGTGCATTCCTCACAGGATAAGCCACAAAAACGATGACACTTTTCAAGAATAATTACGAAGCACTGTGTACATAAGTTAAGCCAACGAATCAACGTAACAGCTTCAGTGCCAGCCTGACAACATTCTTTCTTGAAAAGCCACTCACTTCTACCCACAGTAAAGGAAGAAAATGGTTTTGATATTCAGGAATTCTCTGAATACAGGTAGTCCTCAATGTAACCTCAGTTTCATTTAGCGATTGTTTGAAGTTACAACAGCACTGAAAAGAGTGACTTATGACCATTTTTCACTCATACAAACAACCACTGCAGTATCACCACGGTGATGTGATAAAAAAATTAAATGCTTGGCAACTAATGCGTATTTATGATGGCTGCAATGTCATGTGATCACCTTTTGTGAACTGAAAGCAAAGGCAATGGGGAAACCAGATTCACTTAATAACCATGTTACTAATTTAACCAGTGCAGTGATTGCCTAGATGGCAAGAAAAGTCGTAAAATGCAACAATTTTGGTTGCAACAGAAATTTTGAGCTCAATTGCGGCCAAATGTCAAGGAATATCTGTAGCATATAAATACTGCATATAATATAGGTAAGTCTAGAAATTGTTACAAGTAGTCCTGGACACACAACCATTTGTTTGGCAACTTTGTTCAAAGTTATAAGAACTCTTTTTTTAAAAAGACTTGCAAAATGTCCTCTCATTTATAAGTATTGCAGCATTCCCACGATCACATGATCAAACTTGGCAACCAGCATGTATTGACACATGATTTTAGTGATTTTTTTTACTGTTTTTTACTTGCATTGTATTTATAATCCGTTGTTAGCCACTCAGAGTCCATTTCGGAGTGAGTGGCATATAAATACAATAAATAAATAAAATGCAATAAACAATAATATTTGCAGCATCCCAGGCTCATGTGGTCACCATTTGCAACCTTTCCAGCCAGTGTCTGATAAGCAAAGACAATGAGAGAAGCTGGATTCATCTAATTCTCTGCAGTAATTCACTTAACAACCATGGCAAAAAGGTCATAAAATTGGGTACAACTCATTTAACAACCACCTCTGCTTAGCAATGGATAATCCAGACCCAAATATGGTTGCATGTTGAGGACTACCTGTGTTATGGAACAATGTTTGACCTGTTGCATAACACTTGATATATTTGTTTGATATTTTCAAGTTTGCAAAAAGCAATTGTGTACATTTTGACTATTTGGTTTATTGATAGACACTTTGGCAGGGAAACTACAAAAAATTATGGATTTTGAATAAAGATTACAGGAGTTATTGAAGCACAAGATAGCCATAACTGAAAAGCATCCAGGTAAATGGAAGATCTGCAAATTAAGCAACAGTGTGAATCTGGCAGTAAGGTCAGAGGTTCAGAATTGCTTCACTTCCGCACACACAGCCCTTTTGATACTCCAAATAACATTGATGTTCAGATAGATATTATTTATTACTGAAATAAATTTTTAACTAGGCTGTGCAGTGCTTTGGGTTTGGATTTTGCAAAGAGGCTTTGGAACATATGGGAATGCAAGCACAAATCCTCTCTGCAAGTGGTTCAAGCCTCAATCCATTTTCCCCCCAGAACCATGTAGTGGCAGGTTCTGGGAACAGATTTGGCTGCTTTAATGAATCACAGAGAGATGCTGTTTTCTATCTATTTGAAACAGCCCTTTGCAATTGAATTTGAAGCATTGCACATCCTTGTTTGTTATATCACTAATTACTGAAGTCTCCTAGTGGTTTATAATAAAATATGAGCACGGTATCAAACGTTATGCAGATCAAACTAAAAATAACCAAAATTTAAAAGGCAATTCACAAAGATATATTTCAATATAGTTTAAGCCAACAAAGAATACCAATCTGTATAACTAAGCAGGTATTGAACACCAAAGATCTGGGATGGCAACAGAAAAGGTTTATCTCCATGTCATTAATGGCCTGATGGCAATAGAGGCTGATCTTTCTCAAAAATCTCAGTTGAATGGTTCATTGTAAGAAACCACATAAAAGCTCCTTTCTCAGTTAAGAACTGTTTGTTTGTTTGTTTGTTTGTTTGTTTGATTTCTATGCCGCTCCTTTCCGAGGATTCGGAGCGGCTCACAACATATAAAATATACAGTATACAATATATAGTATACACAGTATACTATATTCCGATGCAAATTGTACTTTAAAAGTAACAAACGTAACTTTGCATTTGACTCATAAACAAACTGGCAGATGTGGAACACTTACAAATAAATTCTGTGCCTGGGAGTAAACCGACAATAAAGAATGCAAAAGGACACTATGAGCTCTTTCTGGAAGGAAATAAACTTTGGATAATTGGATGACAGATACACTTGAGTCTGCCTTAAATCCTAATGAGTGGACAAATGCTCACCATCTCAGTTTGCCTCCAGTAATAATTTATAGCACTTCCATAGGCAGCCCTATAATTTGTTTGATGCTGTCTATCCATCTTATTTGTTCTTTTCTTTCTTCCTTTAATCTTGTCAAAGTTTTTTTTCCCCACTTTGTTGACTGCTTGCATCAAAAATGCAAAGTTGGTACACGTTCATCATTGCTTCAGGGGAGCAATCTTTATTTGATTCAAGCTTATTGGTTCGTATGATTCATGCTTGAGAACCATCTCCAAATACATAATTCAAATGAATCACCTTTCTCTTGCTCTTTCTTAATGTCAACTTTCTGTAACTGCGCATACATCACCCTGGAAAGATATTCCATTAATCAATGTTGTCACACAAATACTTAACATCCTTCATTATTTTATTTGCCATTACTTCTTCCCTAGGATGGATTCATTTCTTATTTCTATACACATCGTTTATTTATATCATTCACGAGCCCACTTTCACTTCTTTGCTCAAATCACAAGCATTGTCTTCCTAATTAACTCCATTTTCTGCTTTAGTACGCTTTCATTAATTTTAGCTTAAAAAGTGATGCTATCTACCCTAGATTTTTAATACTGTAACCTCTTACTTAGTTTACACATCTTCCAAGGCTGTTATTCTTAGAATATTATTTATTTGGTGGAGGTTAAAAAACTACAGGCAAAATGCGAATTTATTTGAGATTTTTCCCACTTTTATTAGTTTATAAGTAACTCAAGGTGATGAAAATACATAATACTTCCTCCTCCTCCTATTTTTCCCACATCCATCCCTCTGCAATGTGGGTTGGGCAGGGAGAGAATAACTGGCCCAAGTCACTCACCCTGCTTTCATGTCTAAGGCATGAAAGAATTCAGAATTCAGTCTCCTGATATCTGGAACATCATCTTATTATATTAAACTGGGCCTCCATGAACTTTCCCCTCTACCTTTCCTTTTCTGAATCAATTTGTTTTTCCAAAACCAGTTTTTAGAATAGCTTTTTGTCCATTTCAAATTATCAGGTTCCTTGTTCATACATTGCCTTGATATACACTGCTCAAAAAAAATAAAGGGAACACTTAAACAGCACAATATAACTCCAAGTAAATCAAACTTCTGTGAAATCAAACTGTCCACTTAGGAAGCAACACTGATTGACAATCAATTTTACATGCTGTTGTGCACATTCAACTTTGTACAGAACAATGTACTTTGTACTGTACAACAACTTTGTACAGTATTCAATGAGAGTCTGCGGAGAGGGGCGGCATACAAATCTAAATAAATAAATAAATAAATAAATTTATTCAGATTTAGGGTGTGTTATTTGAGTGTTCCCTTTATCTTTTTGAGCAGTATATTTTCACTAATTGGCTTGGTATTGAAACTATTGTTGTAATCATGAAAGGACTTTTGTACTTCCTTTCCCTTCCCGTTATCTATCTTAGTTATCCAATCTTGCGTTTTGTTCCATTTCATTTTTCTCTGTTTAAGTTCTCTATTTAAAATTTCCTTTAAAGAATTAAGCTCAATGACTTAGTTTTCCTAGCACATCTCCTTTATTTGGTACAGATACATACACTTATCTTTCTAATCTCTAGGCTACACAATTTTGTTCCATGTTTGTTGACACAGAACTGTTTAATTGCCTTTTCCCCAAGTTTTAAACAGTTCAATCAGTACTTCATCTATGCCTGGTACTTTCTTATTTGACAGCTGGTCTACCACAGCCTACAACATTTCAATCCCTAATGGAACCACTTTTTCTGCAAATGTTTCTGTCACGCTATTATTCCATTTGTAAAGAGTTTTACTATAGCTTTTCTATCTTCCTTTAACCTCATTTGCTTATATTAAATCTCTTCCATTAGAAGTACCACTTAGATGTAAATGTTTGTGCAATTTCAGCCATCTTTAGAAGTATTTTTTGACATTTTGGATTGACAATTGTTTTCTCATTCTTTTCGTATTTCACACTAGACGTCTACATTCAGTTATCACACACTCTTTCTGCTACCCAGATGTTTCAACTTCCATCTCTTTTTTTGGTGGTAGGGTTACCTGTCCAGTAGAACTGATCCAAAATGAAGCATATAAAAGCACAGGGGTACATTCCCAAGAAGGAACAATAAAGACCACATGTTTTCTAGAAAAAAATTAAGAAAGCCAGTAAAATAGCAATTTATCCAGCAGTGGGCTACGAGCTGGAATGCTAAATTACGCTCTCCGCTGTGGCTCGTAATTTATTGTGGGACCAGTGCGATTTTGCTGCTGCAACTGTGGAGGTAGCAAAATTGTGCCCGTGTTTTGGTGAGGCTTTACCTGTGGTTCCGTGCGCGATTTTTCTACCTCCACAGATGCAGCAGCAAAATCGCGCTGGTCCCGCAAGAACTTACGAGCCACGGCGGCAAGCACAATGTAGCTTTCCGGCTCGTAGACCACTGCTGAATTTATCCCAAAGATAAATTGGAGGACAGAGAATAATCAGAGATAATGTGCAACAGCACTGATTTTAGCACTCACAGTTAGAAATTCAAGATCAACCAGACTCTGTTTACCCCCGGAAAACCTCTTAAATTCAGCATTTCAGGGTCAAATTGCACTTTATATTAGATACATAGCCCGCAACTCACCCTCAGTTTTTTTTAAATTCTAAAATAAGCATGGGGTGTTGGTCTATAATGGGCCCACTGTAAAAAGCTAGAGAAAGATTAAATCACTTCCTGGAATTTACAACTTTACCTCCCCACCTGATCCCACTCTTCGTTCTTGAACAGGGTTAGAAAAAAGAGAAAAAAGCCTTGAACTTTGCCTAAGGATTTCCCCATCCCTCCCATATCTCTCTCCAAGAGCAAAGAAGAAAAAATTGGAAATACAAACAACCAAAGGGAGAAATTTTCCTCCATTCTTTCATTTGCATCAACATATCATGTTTATTTCTAACATGGTGCAACATTTCAGTGATTATGAATTAGCCTCTGGAAGGTCCTGAGATATGCAGTGATCTATGCAGCATAAAAGTAGGAGATGCTGACTACTTTGACCTTAGCTAAGTCTCTGGAGCAGTGGAGCACTCTGCATGACCATGCTGAAACTTCATCTACAGGCCCCTAATACAAAGAAGTTAGGGGGCTCCTAAATGCTACATGTTTTCTCAGCACTGAGAAGGAAGCTGATGTTTCATATTAATACTCATGTAAATCTGCCTGTCTATTAGACGTCAGCCTGGTATTTAATACTTTGTCATTGCACTTTTTTGACACTTGTTCCAATCCAGATCAATCCAATCTCTTATGCTTTCTTGGAATAAAATAAGTACAGTCAACATTTTAAAACATAATATTGTAATCGCAAGATGGGTACTGACTGTTCAAGTCATGATCATGTAGCCTTAAAGGATGCTGTGATGGCTAGAATTCTGAGAACCAGTCATAACTACACTTATTCAGCACTGTTATATGTTTAAACAGCCCTGAATGACTGGTCAAAACCTGAAGACCACCTGTACTGTACACCACCCAGTCTCTTCGTAGCATTGGGTGGCCTTAAAAAAACCTCCAAAATAAATAAATAAGCAAGCCAGGATCATGGACCTTGGGAAAACTTTATGGTCCCAATTATTTGTTCCCTTTTTCTGGGTCTCATTTAGATGTCACTACTATTCCATTCAGACATACATATATCATATATACACACAATTAAACATTCCTAAGCGAAAGCACAAAGGGTACTTTTACTCCATTTCAGAAGTTGTATTATATTTTCTAATAAAAGTCAAAGATAATAAAGTAATATACACAAGTTCTCGGTGACCTCTAGTGTAAGTCAACTTGATCTGCAAAAGATGTCAAGGAATTAAGATAAAGACTAGGGATTATTCTACTGCAAATACAAACAGATTAAACGCCTCACCTAGAAAGATTCCCACCCAGAGCTATAGAAACATAGAAACATAGAAGACTGACGGCAGAAAAAGACCTCATGGTCCATCTAGTCTGCCCTTATACTATTTCCTGTATTTTATCTTACAATGGATATATGTTTATCCCAGGCATATTTAAATTCAGTTACTGTGGATTTACCAACCACGTCTGCTGGAAGTTTGTTCCAAGGATCTACTACTCTTTCAGTAAAATAATATTTTCTCATGTTGCCTTTGATCTTTCCCCCAACTAACTTCAGATTGTGTCCCCTTGTTCTTGTGTTCACTTTCCTGTTAAAAACACTTCCCTCCTGAACCCTATTTAACCCTTTAACATATTTAAATGTTTCGATCATGTCCCCCCTTTTCCTTCTGTCTTCCAGACTATACAGATTGAGTTCATTAAGTCTTTCCTGATACATATAGATGGGCAATAGAAAAAAGGGCTAATAATAAACATTGCTGCAGTATTTGACAATCAAGGCTTTGTCTATTCAGTTTGCATTCATCAACTATCCCAAGATGTTTTCATAGGTAGTGTTGCTAAACCTCCCCTGAGAAGTCCATAATTCTAGGAAAAATGAAAAGAGAAGAGGATGACCAGCAGCAAGTTAGACTGACTTAATTATAACAGCAATGAATATGCCCTTGAGAAAACTCAAATGTCAAGTTGAAGATAAGCCATACTAGGTATTAACATCAACTTGATGGCACATCATCACCACTGCTAATATAGCAACCCGCGTCCTACCGCTAGGCATTTATTTCTGATTCCAAAAATAACTTGTATGGGGGGAAAATAAAAAAAAAATATTTCTAGCATTCTCTGCCAACTTATTTTTGTCGAGCGTTAGAACTGATTCCCTGCCCCCTCTTTCAAGAATAGCTACAGAGAATTCAAGGCTTTCCATTTTAAACTAATTATTCATTATGCCAAGACTCAAGGCTAATGAACAGTTTTGTGTTAGCAATATCTCAAAGACAAAAAAACATCAAACTGTTGTTTGTCACATAGAAAGTCACATAGAAGATCTTTATAGCATCTCCAGTGTCATTTAGCTATATGTAGGCACAAATACAGGTTTTGATATTTTTTTTTAACTAAAAGCTTCAATATCCTTCCCTCCCTCCTTCATGCACATATATACGCCACAAAATTCAAAATCCAGGAGATATCTGTCGTGTTTCCCTGAAAATAAGACTCTGTCTTATACAGTAGTACCTCTGCTCCACATGCGAGTATTCCAAGTTACGAGCCGCGACGTGAGTAAAATTTCTGTTCGACACCCGAGCTCAAATTCGGGATATGAGCCGATCTTCCGCTAGGTGGCGCAAGAATCCTTGCTTCTGGTTATCTTGGCGCGAAAAACAAAGTCTAAAGGCATTCGTTCGAGATGCGAGTTGATCGACTTACATCGAGTGGAACGAATTAAACTCGTATGTCGAGGTACCACTGCATATATTTTTTGAACTCTGAAATAAGCGCCTGAAATAGCATAACAAATATGTAAATTAATTAAATAACCAAAATTATTTTCTTTTTTTATGTTACCATTCGTATTAGCCGTTGAGTTAACTAATTATCTGATGTGTTTAATGGATATGTACAAATTGATTAATTAATTGATGAACTCTTTTCTTATTCTTTTTTCTCTTTTTTTTCTGTTCTTATTTCTTTCTTTTTTTCTATTTTTGTATGTTATATTGTATGTTTTCAATGTTTTTTATGTTTCCCACTTTATGTTATTGCTTCATCCAGTTCACACAAGAACCTTCCTTTATTTTGAGAACCATTTATTGTTATCTCAAAACAGCAACTGGACTTGTGAAAAGACACCTTGGGGACAGCCATGATCTGGATGACTGAGACATTTTTTTGTAATACTTTAAGGCAAGGGTGCCAAACTCATGGCCTGCGGGCCAAGTACCTCACGCTCTGGCCATGCCCACCCATTTTAGCAAAGGGGGGGAATTGCAATACATCACAAGACGACAATGTGACAATGCACGTTTGACACCCCTGCTCTAAGGTCTTTCTTGTACTCTTCCAGATGCTGCATAAACTGAATTTTTTCAGAAAAAAACTTTTTGTCTTGTGGTCTGAGTAGTTGTTCTACATTTTATTGCTCATATTGGTTGTACAGTGTTCCTTCAATTTCCGCGGGGGATGCGTTCCGAGACCACCCGCGAAAGTCGAATTTCCGCGAAGTAGAGATGCAGAAGTAAATGCACCATTTTTAGCTATGGACTGTATCACAAGCCATCCCTTAACACTTTAAACTCCTAAATTACCATTTCCCATTCCCTTAACAACCATTTACTCACTATTATTACTGGTACTCATCATTGAATAGTGATCCTGATACTGTATTTATAAACATAATTATTTATTAACACAATAATTTTTGTTGTTATTTATTTGCAAAAATTATTAGTTTGACGATGACGTATGACGTCATCGGATGGAAAAAACCACGAAGTATTTTTTAATTAATATTTTTTGAAAAACCGTGGTATAGGCTATCCACGAAGTTCGAACCAGCGAAAATCGAGGGAACACTGTACTGGATACCACAGAACATGGTCCAGGTACAGCTCCATTCCCCAATTCAGGGAAATCTCAGTAATATCAGAAAGAACTCAAAATACCCCAGGTTCAGTTGAGCAATTAATTTCTGAAGATTTTCCTTAAGGAAGTCTTTAAGAGATGTCAAAAGCAGCGATTTGTTAATGTGCAAAATGAACAGAGGATTTACTAAAAGGAGACGAGGGGGAGAGGGAACAATCTTAAGAATTTGGAAATATTTCCTTACTGAGACAAATACTAAAGGAACTATCAGAACCACTGTTACATTTCAGAATTCATGGAGAACCAAGATTTAAAGGAAACAAAGCTAAGCTAGTTTGTAAGGAAAACAAGAGCTGTCAAGGTTCAGTGCAAGCCACACTAGGATTCCAAACTAATGAGTCTTAATGTCTGGTTAAAATGGGTAGTATTTCCATTTAAAGAAGAAAAGCATAGCTCAGACTATTGCTATGATTTTTTGCTCATATTATTATTATTGTTATTATTATTTATTAGACTTGTATGCCGCCCCTCTCCGAGGACCCGGGGCGGCTCACAATATATAATACAAAACAATATGAATACAAATCTAATAGTTAAAACAGTAAGCTAAAATCCCATTATGTTAAAAAACCGTCAACATTCTATTGTTTAGATATACATTTTGTTAATATTAAGCCTATTATTGTATATAATGGAGCTAGCTGTCTGCCTGTAATCATGTGTATCTATTAGGAGTAAATCCCACTGAAAGAAAGTAATATTCCTGCCAAATAAATATGCATATGTTTTATATAGTTTAAGAGATAGAGTATTGATTAGTAGCAGGTCTATTATAACAGAAATGAAAACTTCTGTAACAACAGCCCAGGTGTGTGTGTGAGAGAGAGAGAGAGAGAGACAGAGACAGAGAGACACAGAGAGACACAGAGAGAATGGAGAAAGAAAGAGAAAGAGAAAGGAAGGAAGGGAGAGAGAGAAGAAAGAGACAAAGAAAGAGACAAAAGAGAAAGAGAGAAAGAAAGAAAAATAAACAGGAAGAGTGAAAGAGAAGAGAGAGAGAAGATAGAAAGAAAGAAAGAAAGAGACAAAAGAGAGAGAGAGAAAGAAAGAAAGAAACAGATAAAACTAAAAAGGAACCTTACACCTTCCATACTCAGCCATTGTTAGTACAGATAGTCCTTGAGTCATGATGATAATTAGAACAGGAATCTCCTTTGCTAAGCAATACAGTCATAAAGCATGATGCTACTTGTATGTTAGTCATGACAATCTTGGCAATCCCCTTTCCCTTTGTTAGGCAATCCTATCGGTTGTTAAGCAAGGATCCATCCCAGGGGTGAAATGCTCCCAGGTCCCTCATGCCCGTCAGTCAATGGAAAGCCGGTTGCGAAGGGAGAGTGAGGCTCCGCCCACCCATCCTGACAAAGCGTTCTGTGCATGCGCAGAGGGTAAAAGAACCCAAATGGCAATGTCCAGGTGGGTGGGAGGAGCCTCGTGCTCCGTTCACGATTGGTTCTCCATCGATTGATGGGCACAAGCAAAATGGGAGTATTTCACCCCTGATCCATCCCGACTTCTGGAACAGAGGCGTTTTGATCAGCCCACCTGCTCTGGACCTCAGAAATGCAAGAGACTGCATCCTCTACCTCCAGTTCCTTCAACCCCCCCTTTCTCATCCCACCCATATCTTCCTTTTTTGGCCACCCTGCATAATGGTACTCATTGGTGGTGGCCTTGGGGCTGAAGTAGAGACCAGTGTTCCCTCTAATTTTTTGGGGGGGTGGGCGGAAAAGTATAGTGTCTGAGCGGCAGTCCCTTCAAGACTGGGCGGCACAGAAAAATGAATAAATAAACAAACAAACAAACAAACCCACCCTGTTTTGCCTCAGAGAATTTCAAAATAAAATACTGTACTGTGTGTCTATAACAGTGAGCTCATAATAGGGCAACTCTATCAATATCAAAATGCCACTTAAATAGTTGAGCTAGTTTCAAACTAGATTTTGATTTTCTTTCTCTCTTCCTTACTCCCATTCTTTTTCTTTCTCTTTTCCTTCCTCTCTTTTTTCTATCTTTTTCTCTCTCTTCCTCTCTTCCTCTCTCTCTCCTTCCCTCTCACTCTTTCCCTCTCGGCTTCTGGGCAGGTCTGGAAAACTCTGAGTTGATGATGATTTTTAAGTGAGCGATTGTTCACTGCTCGGCTTAGAGGGAACTATGGTGGAGACCTGTGGCATTCAGAAGCCTCAGCTAACTGCTCCCCCCCATCCCTGAGCCTCTATTTCAGACCCAATGGTTCTGCTTCCAGCGAGTGTTACCTCAAACCTCTGAGGCTTTTGACTGCCATTCTCCAAATCACAACGCTTCAGAAAGCCTTTGGAAAGCTCCTGAGGTTTCTAAGAGTCGCAAGAATGGCACATATTATGTGACAATTAATAACATGTTAATTAATTAGTGGCAATTAAAAAATCTTTTTCTACAGTGATTTATTTTTATAAATAAAATAAAATATTAATTTATTAATTAAAAAAGAAATTTAAAAAATATTTTTATAATAAATCAGCCTATTTTTATTTGAAATTTTAAGGAATGAGAATAAAATAATGGACTACTGCAGTGATGGTGAACCTTTTCAGCACCGAGTGCCCAAATTAGAGTGTGCATTGCCGACCAGCTGGTCTTTGGGTTTCCGGGGCTCTGCCACGCGCAAAGATCAGCTGGCCGGTGTGCATGTGCGTGCCGGAAACCAGAAGAGCAGCTGGTGACAGTGCACATGCCCACAGAGAGGGCTCTGTGTGCCATCTGTGGCACACGGGCTATAGGTTTGCCATCATGAGACTTGAGAGAGATA
The DNA here is from genome assembly GCF_031021105.1 of Erythrolamprus reginae. Taxonomy (NCBI): domain Eukaryota; kingdom Metazoa; phylum Chordata; class Lepidosauria; order Squamata; family Dipsadidae; genus Erythrolamprus; species Erythrolamprus reginae. The sequence continues at coordinate 45,147,585 of NC_091952.1, forward strand.
TAATTTCATTTAATAATTGAAGAGATCAGGATAGTCCTGCTGTAGGTATAAAGCTGGTTGAGTGACTGACTTTTATCCCTAGGAAGAAAGCTGTGGCAAACAATTTCCAAAAATGTTCTCAAGAAAACTGCATGGATTTGTCCATATACAGTGTTCCCTCACTTTTCGCGGGGGATGCGTTCTGAGACTACCCGCGAAAGTCGAATTTCCGCAAAGTAGAGATGCGGAAGTAAATACACTATTTTTGGCTATGAACAGTATCACAAGCCTTCCCTTAACACTTTAAACCCCTAAATTGCGATTTCCCATTCCCTTAGCAACCATTTAGATTATTACTCACCATGTTTATTTATTAAAGTTTATTTTAAAAATATTTATTAAAGGCGGACGAATGTTTGGCGATGACATATGAGGTCATCAGGCGGGGGGAAACTGTGGTATAGGGGGGGAAACCGCAAAGTATTTTTTAATTAATATTTTTGAAAAGCTGTGGTATAGACTTTTTGTGAAGTTCAAACCTGCAAAAATCAAGGGAACACTGTAGTCGTCAGGAGTCATGACTTACTTAAATGCACCACATTTTCAAAAAGGTACAAAGGGTAGAGAGAGAGTATGCAAATAATTTAAAAACATAGGATGCTTAAGAACACTAGATAAATAATATCTCTCTCTTTATATGGACAAATAGTAATAGAAAATTGCAACTCCATCTAGATACAATTAGATGTAATGTCGTTTATACCAAATGGCTACTTTTATAACATGTTTAAAATAAGTGGTAATTTATAAAGGACATTTGTGTGTGTTGTGGATGTGTGTCACATAATAAGAAAATACAGCCATATAAGATGTTTAGAAAAAGGTGACTTAATAGAGCAGATTCATGAAAGGGTGTTGTGTAAGTGATAACACCTGAAGTATCAAAGATATTATCTACTATGCATTCATAATTGCCATGATTCCAATAATAACTGACCATATCTTGTGGAGTAAGTACAGGAGAAAATGCCATGTAACCCAACCTGAATATACTTTATTAACATATTTCTGAAGCATGTGCAATTAAGGAACATTGGCACCAATTTTACTTGTTAAATTGATCATCTAGAGGGGACAAATGTGAATATCAAAAATGGAATAATCTTTAAAGAAGAAGAATCTTCCATGAAGACGAGGACAGTTTTAAATAGATTTCTTTTGGACTGATACTCTCCACAAAATTACCATAGACTTTTACAAGCATTTAAATTGTGTTCCTGCAATAGAAGATAAAATAAAGCTAAGAGCACTTAGTGTCAAGAAGAATTGTATCCCAATCTGCAACACCCCTCATAGTGTGTGCCTTGGTGTAAAATTACATTTATGATCTGCACGTTAACGTCTTTCAACAGCAGTATTATGGATTTTACAATCAGCTGATTTAACATTCTCTGCCTTCACCATTAAAGTTTCCATTGTTTGATTATGCACCAGTCAAATGCGTCAATCTGCAATTTCTTATACGTAGTATAGTGAGTAAAAAATAATTCTGCCACAGACTGGCTTCCTGAGCATTGTAATTGCAATCTTCAAAATATTAATATCACTTAAGAGATATATTTTGACAATGAAGATAACTGAAGTAGTGGATAGCTTCTGCCTTTCAGGTTCAGCTATAAACTAGTAAAGGAATCAGATCTCAGATTCTGCAAACTAGCGTTTAGTAGGGCAACAGTGAAGCCTTAGAAAATAAATTCAGATGACAAAATGTGTTTATACTCACAAAGATAAGAATCATGCAATAGCTGATTTTCCCTGTGAAATGCTATGGAGATAATATTTGGACCCTAAAAAACCTGAAAGAAAGTGTGGGGATTCTTTTGAATATTGGTTTTAAGAAAGACTTTGGAGAACACTGTGGGTAGCCCAGAAAACAATCAATCGTGCAGAACGCGGCCGCGAGAGCCATCGTGGGGCTTCCCAGATTCGCCCACGTATTTACAACACTCTGTGGCCTGCATTGGCTGCCGATCAGTTTCCGGTCACAATTCAAAGTGTTGGTCATGACCTTTAAAGCCCTACATGGCAATGGACCAGAGTACCTCCGGAACCACCTGCTACCGCACGAATCTCAGCGGCCGATAAGGTCCCACAGCGTTGGCCTTCTCCAGGTCCCGTCGACTAAACAATGTCATCTGGTGGGCCCCAGGGGAAGAGCCTTATCTGTGGCAGCCCCAACCCTCTGGAATCAACTCCCCCCAGAGATTAGAACTGCTCCCACCCTCCTTGTCTTCCGTAAACTACTTAAGACCCACCTATATCGCCAGGCATGGGGGATTTGAGACATCTTTCCCCCAGGCTTATTATAATTTATGTTTGCTATGTATGTGCTGTTTGGTTTTTAATTATGATAGGGTTTTTAGTTTTTTAATATTAGATTTGTGCCATTATAATACTGTTTTTATCATTGTTGTGAGCCGTCCCGAGTCTTTGGAGAGGGGCGGCATACAAACCTAATAAATTATTATTATTATTATTATTATTATTATTATTATTATTATAAGAGTCATGGAACAAAGCATTCAAGAGTTTTCACATTGAAATTATTATTTGCAATCTTTTGCAAAGATTTAATTTAGAAAAATTATAATGTGAGAAAGGATGGAAGAAAAGAGGATAAGAGGATAACCACCAGCAAAGTTGAACATAGCGTTGTTGGGCGCAATGTTGGAAAACTTGAATACCCGGCTGTTGACCAATCATCTGGACATTTCTGTGTAGTTTCTAAGCATCTACATCAAACTTGATGGAACATAAGCTGTCACAATCAACAGTTAATCAACCAGCCAGCCAATGGAAGAAATGTATTGGGGATATTATCTTTAAATGAATCACCTAGTGTTGATTCCATGTCTAGCAAGAAACAATTATAAATGAACAACATAAAATATTTTGTAGAATCTTAAGAGTCAGAAGAAATATTTAAACATATTTAAAAATAATCTAATTCAAAGTCGTCTTCATGCGGAATATTCTAAAGCATTTTAGATTGATGGGTGATTTTGACTCTAAATATCTGTTAATACCTCTTGTAATAGCATTTGCCTTTTTAGTGATTATATTGCATTGTTGATTTATCTGTATTAATTGGGAACAGTGAGATCTTTTTCATGTATTTTAATGCCAAGTTAAATCATCCTCATCCCATAATTATGTCTTTACTTTTTTCTCTTTATACACATCTTATTTTTCCTTCCTGTTACATTTGATTTTAGTCCTGTTAATTATTACAGTGCTGTCTGAATTTATTTCTCTTGGTAAAAAGAATACTAAAGTTAGTGGATGGAAATAAAAGCATTGCAAGAGATAAAGGGAAAGGCACGCTCTGGATTCCGGACTCCAAGCCTTCCCTGAGACGGGAAACACTCCTTGTTCTCATTCTTCCCAATCCCTTCCCTTCCCACCCCCGGATCCTTCTCCCCCCACTTACCCCCCTCTCACAGCAGCTTTCTGGGACTGAAAAATTGAGAGGACCCAAGGAGGGTTGGGTTCCAACTTACCTCACTGCCGGTTCGCTTCCTCAAGATGGTGACTGCATGTACAGTGCCAGAAACTTGGCTTCTGCACATGCTAGGAAGAAAAATTAAAATGAAATAAAATAAAATATTTTTTTAAAAAAAATAAATTAAAAAGTAAGACGAAAACAAGATGGTGACCGCATGCACAGTGCCAGAAACTCGGCTTCTGGACATGCTCAGAAGAAGAAAAAAATTAGAATAAAATTAAATAAAAATAAATTTAAAAAAGGGGGGGGGAATCTTTTTTTTTTAAAAAGGCAAAAACAAGATGTGCTGGAAACTCAACTTCTGCACAAGCTTGAAAGAAGAAAAAATTGGGGGGGGGAATAAAGATGGTGGCACCCATGGACTGGTGCTGACCGATCCGGTTCGGTGACATCATTGTGACATCACCAGTGGATTGCTAACAGTTCGGGCAAACCGGTCTATACCATACCCACCCCAATCACCCCAATCACTTCACCAGGCAAGTCTAGGCAATCAAGGAGAAGATCATGCATCCAGTTCAATTACCTTTAGATTTGCAGACAGAAGAGCAGAAGCAGCCTCTACTTATAAAAGACTAAAGTCCGAGGTTAGTAACCGAGCATCACCCTTTCAGTTAGGCTTCCTTGATGTGGTTAGGCAGCAAACTATATTTGATTACTTTCTAGGAGGGTTGTGTATATTTCAAAACTTATTTGGAGGAAGTGCTTTGGACTTCATATGAATGAAATACCTCTATAATATCCATTAAATATATGGACTTCTTTCAGGCTTCTATACTTTCAGCTGCAGCATCATTTCATTCAGGCTGACAATGCAGCCTTAATAGTTGACCTACTTTACTAAAGAGCAAAAAGAGGAAGTGAACTCATGTGAAGTCCAAAGCTCTTTTTTCAAATAACTTTTAGTGAGTGCACAGCAGGCAAAAAGCCAGGGGCCATGTTGGAAGGCAGTAAATATTCTTATCACAATATAATCAGTATATTGATTACAAATAGATTTCTGTAAGACAAAAGCTAACTGGCTTTAAAGAGAAGGTGGTTCAGAACTTCTTTTAGGCCACATATTTACATAGATTAAATCTGACCAAGGATGAATTCTTCCAAACTATAATCCCTTGTCGAAAATTCTTTATTTGGGGCCTTAGTACAATCTTTTAAGAACTCTATCTTGTGATTTTTAGCTAAATCATTCATCAATCAGAACTTACAGCTATACCTTATGTGCCACACTGGTTCATAGGTATTCCAACACAAAATGCACACACTGCTTTTAAATTTATACATGGTATGCTTGTTTGTATGATTGGTCTCTTAAATTGGGGTTTTTAGATTATTTTTTAATATTAGATTTGTTACATTGTCTTCTTTATTGTTGTTAGCCGCCCCGAGTCTTCGGAGAGGGGCGGCATACAAATCTAATAAATAAATAAATAAATTCAATTCAATAATGTTCCCAAAATTAAGAAGAAGACAAAAGTGTCTCCTTGAACTCATTTTTTCCAACTGCAGAAAAAAACCATTCCATCTTCTCTCAAGGTGTATCATCTGCATTTTCTTCTGCATTTGGAAAGATAGATGGGCTGATATATAACCTCTTTTGGAATATCATTTTTTTTCTCTGATTACAGGTATTTCTATGGCCACTTTAATAAAGAGGTATATAACATGAATAGCAATAGCAACAGCACTTAGACTTATATACCGCTTGACAGTGATTTACAGCCCTCTCTAAGCGGTTTACAGAGTCAGCATATCAGCCCAAAAACCTGGGTCCTCATTTTACCCACCTTGGAAACAAGGCTGAGTCAACTTTGAGCTGGTGAATTGCTGATGAACTACAGCCTGCAGTCAGCATAAGCAGCTTGCAGTATGGCACTCTAACCACTGCGCCACTAAGGCTCATAAAACCAAATGAACCAAAGCACACCAAGCCTACTTGAATCATTTTGCTGCTAATTATTAGCAAACTCACAAAGCAGACAAGGAAAGTGGCCAGGAATTTACTAACTTAAATTACAAATCTTGTTCTGCTTTGTTGCTATAAATTGTCAGTTATCATGTTAAACTGCTCTACTTGTTCAGTTTATCTAATAGATTTAGATTTATTTAGATTTAGATTTTTTTATTTAGATTTATTGGATTTATATGCTGCCCCTCTCCACAGACTCAGGGCAGCTCACAACAATGGGAACTTGCTGATAATACAGATTAAATTTTTTGTAGTGGAACCTCGACATACGAGCAGCTCTACTTACGAGCTACTCGAGATAAGAGCTGGGAGGGGAGCGACATTTTTGTTCGCCTCCCGAGCTCACATTCGGGATACGAGCGCCAAGGAGCTGTCTCCTGAAGCCGAACGCTAACTTCCGCGTTCGGCTTCAGGAGACAGCTCCTTGGCGCTCGTATCCCGCGTGTTTTAAAAGGTTGCAGCCAGCCTGGGGGGCTCGGGGGGTGCTGGCAAGCCCCCCAGGCCGGCTGCAACCTTTTAAAACACGCGCGCCGCTTCGCAGCTGTCTCCTGAAGCCGAACGCGGAAGTTAGCGTTCGGCTTCAGGAGACAGCTGCGAAGCGGCGCGCGTGTTTTAAAACGTCACAGCCGGCCTGGGGGGCTCGGGGGGAAGCCCCCGAGCCCCCCAGGTCAGCTGCCACGTTTTAAAACACGCGCGCCGCTTCGCAGCTGTCTCCTGAAGCCGAACGCTAACTTCCGCGTTCGGCGGCAGCGGTTTTTTTTTGTTGTTGCACGGATTAATTGACTTTACATTGTTTCCTATGGGAAACAATGTTTCGTCATACGAGCGTTCCGACTTACGAGCCTCCTTCCGGAACCAATTAGTCTCGTAAGTCGGGGTTCTACTGTATAAGGTTTTTTTTAAATTTGCAAATGTGGCCCTCTATCTAGAATAGCCTTCTCCAATATAGTGCCTTCCAGATGAGTTGAGACAATGACTTGCAGATTCCCAACCAAGAGAATCAAAAGCACAATTTAAGTAATAAAAATGCAGCACCAGGAAAAGGGGTGTATTTAATTACTTATTTGCAAAGGACTCATCAAATTTCCTTCAAAGACTATCATGAAGGGTTATCTTGAATTGGGATTAACAGCTGCTTATCTGCCTCCCAACATGGCTGTCACACATAAATTGGCAATCTTCATTTATGAGAGAGAAGAGGGGATGGGAAGTTGTACCTGAGCCTATTGAACGTCCAACGGAGTCTGGGGAAAGAACCACTGAATCTGTAACACAAGAGTACAAGTTCATTTTCCCCTTGTCATATAAACTCTTACTTGTTAATAAGAACTCCTATTTCCTATTCCTCAAAAAAAATCAATCTATTGGTTAAACATGAAGCAGAGAAATTTTATTCCAATATTAATCTAGCTTTGACTGACTAATCTAGTCAGTCAAAGTGGAATGGCCTAGAGTTATATCCTTTCCTGAAAAGAGGTAAGCAGTGCAATGAGAGATAAACCCCTACAATAACTTGTTGGCTCACAACGAAAACTCAATGGGAGCATGTTTTCCACTGCCTTTGAAGAGCTACAAACATTTAATGTGAATTCCAGAAGTCCCAAAGGTGGTTTTTTTTTCCAAGAGGCAACTGGACTATTCGGTTTTTCTTTGAAGATGTTTCACTTCTGATCCAAGAAGCTTTCCAAACGTCTTCAAACCCCCTCCCCCAAATCCAGTTGCTTCTTTAAAAAAGCACAACCATGACTGAGAATCTCCATAGACATGTAGATTCCAGAAGTACTGCACTTATTTTAGTTATATATATGTTTGTCTTGCAACAGAGAACAGTGATTGTATTAAATTACTAATTTGTATTAGATTACTCATAGAACGTATAAATATGTATACACTACCCTAAACATGAAAATATAAAAGGTATGATGCCTTTTCATTGCACATCTCTCCATTCTTATTTTCTAGTACATAAGTGATTTGCCCATCCAGTTCTACCAACAATTATCCAAGACATAACTGGGACTTTTCCATTTATTTATTATTTATTTATTAGATTTGTATGCTGCCCCTCTCTGTAGACTCGGATGTTCTAATGCCAGGAACTGGACTTCAAAATGCAGGTATAAGGTCACATTTCTACACTGGTAAATCGCTTAAAAAACATCTTTTAGTACAAACTCAAAATTCCAATATCCACCAATAAAAACAAACTTAAACATACATAAATGAAATTATTGTTGCTGTTATTTTTAAATCTTCCTAGTGCAATTACAACGCTAATTTCTCAAATTACATAAGACCAAAATGAAAATATAATTTTTATGATTTCCTTTAGAAAGATTATATTTATATTGTGCTTTTCCCAATTCCCACAATTTAAACTTGTTTATTTAATCTTTTAAAAGTAGATACTTAAAAATCTACAAGGGATGATTGGTTCTAACTTTGATGGATCATCATTGTCCATTATCCCTGCAACTCCATTAACTTTCAATTTAAACAAAGCCAAGTATGTACTGTATACACAATCTGAAGGCTTGTATTAGCCACATAAGTAGACCAGATTATGACACTCCACAATTGTTTACAATTACTTTTGTTGAGACCAGCTATTAAAACAAAATTTCATTTGTTTTGATTTTGTTGTATTTCCGCCTTATAGTACCACAAATTACCATATTTTTCAGAGTATAAGATGCACCTTTTCCCTCCATAATAGAGGTTGATCATTTAGGTGTGTCTTATACTCTGAATGTAGCTCCCCCCCCCCACCAGCCCTAACTAGCTGCTAACGATCTTCCCAGCTCTTACTTTGCAGGCTCTTTCATTGTTTCTCTCTGCAAAGAATGTTTTCCAAGCCCTAAGTCTTTGCAGATTTTTTCATTGATCTAACTTGCTCTGAATAAGTTTCTTTCTAGCCCTAAGCAGGTACTAATGATGTTCCCAGCTCTTACCAGCTTGTAAGCTTTTTCATTGTTACTCTCTGCAAAGAATGTTTTCCAAGCCCTAAGTCTTTTGCAATTTTATTTCCATTGGTCTAACTTGCTCCAGATGTTTCTTTCCAGCCCTAACCAGGGGTTAACAATGTTCCTGCTTTCCAGCTCTTTCATTGTTACTCTCTGCAAAGAATGTTTTCCAAACCCTGTCTTTGTAGGGGGTTTTTTCATTGCTTTACTTGCTCCAAATGTTTCTTTCCAGCCCTAACCAGGTGCTAACAATGTTCCCAGCTCTTACTAGTTTGCAAGCTCTTTCATTGTTACTCTGTGAAGAATGTTTTCCAAGCCCTAAGTCTTTGCAGGGTTTTTTTTCTATTGTACTACTTGCTCTGAATGTTTCTTTCCAGGTGCTAATGATGTTCCCAGCTCTTACTGGCTTGCAAGCTCTTTCATTATTACTCTCTCCAAATAAAGTTTTTTTAATGTGCTGAAGCTGACCAGACTAAGGACACTAACCAGATGAATATCTGGTAAGCAGATTTTTTTCCCTATTTTCCTTCCCAAAAACTAAGGTGTGTCGTATACTCCAAAAATTGCAACAGTCGAAGTCACTTCCAGGTGTTCTGAGTTTTAAAAATCTTTAGACTTTTTGTTGCCTTGGCAATGAAATCTGCTTATCTCCATTAATTTTCCCTTCCTCTCTTCATCTTGCTTGTTGTGAATATCCTTTTGCTGTACTCTGACCTGTTTCCTCTTTATGTAGCTACTACATCAACTTTATCAGAAGACTACTAGAGGCTCAATTTTTGTCACCTAATAAGAAACGACTTTGTGTTTCTAATTTTTTGTGTTATTGTTCTTGTTCTTGTTGTTGTTGCTGACCTTTGAACTCTGGCAGATCTGGGATACCAGTGAATGAATCATTTAGCAAAATAAGCATATTCTTAGGGCACCGAGGAAAGGGGAGTGCCTCATTCAACTTTAAATAAATTTTTAAAATTGTCCTTATCGACCATATTCAAATTTAATTTTCATTGTTAAAAACGTATGTTCTTTGGCATGGTGAATGACTAAAGTTTAAAAGTTTGTTTTGAAGGTACCATCAGATATCACATTTCTTTCATCACATACATTTTGCTTCCATCAAAGGGCATAACTGCTGGGCAATGTGTGGGGCATTAGATGGTTTAATTTATATGGGGGTAGTGCCTCTATCATAGTTGTTTTTAATCTCTCAATGAGGTTTCAATATCACTGATGATGCTGTTCTTCCAGACTGACTTGCAAGGACTGAGAGTGGAAGGCATAGTTCCCTCTAAGCTGAGCAGTGAGCAATCGCTCACTTAAAAATCATCATCAACTCAGAGTTTTCCAAACCTGCCTAGAAGCCGAGAGGGAAAGAGTGAGAGGGAAGGAGAGAGAGAGGAAGAGAGGAAGAGAGAGAAACAGATAGAAAAAAGAGAGGAAGGAAAAGAGAAAGAAAAAGAATGGGAGTAAGGAAGAGAGAAAGAAAATCAAAATCTAGTTTGAAACTAGCTCAACTATTTAAGTGGCATTTTGATATTGATAGAGTTGCCCTATTATGAGCTCACTGTTATAGACACACAGTACAGTATTTTATTTTGAAATTCTCTGAGGCAAAACAGGGTGGGTTTTTTATTTGTTTGTTTGTTTGTTTGTTTATTATTTCTTTGCCGCCCAGTCCCAAAGGGACTGCCGCTCAGACACTATACTGTACTTGTCCGCCCACTCCCAAAAAAAATTAGAGGGAACACTGGTGGAAGGTTATGTGTTGCAACACAATTTCTCTCTGTTTGATTTTAGCCATTGAATGGGGGTGGAGAAAGTGTTGCACCCTAAATCCAGGTACCATAGACCTTGATGCTCTTATCTCTTCTGTTTAATTTATATGTAAGGTATCAGCCTACTGATTATATTAATTTGTATATTGCTATCAAGTGATGCTATCAAGATTCCTACCACTGTCTGAAGGTTGGGAGGGTCTGAATCAGGAGGTACATGTTTAGGTTCAAGCTTGAGAGGTTCATTGGGACTTTTGTTATGCATGGGGCTATATTTGAAGACTATTTAAAAACTTCAATGATATAGAATGCTGCAGCAACAGAAGCAATTAATGGGCAATGTCTCAATATGCCCACATAATATTTCTGTTTTAGATTTCCACCTGCAACTCAAACTGTTATCACCCAAAAATGCCATCCAAGACAATGATTATTTGAAGGTTCATTTTTTTCTCCTGTGATATCTGTAGACCCAATGATCTGACAGAGTTAGCATTCTTTGGGATCTATCTATCAAATAATGCTGTCTGATGGGGCTTGGGAGGTGTACCTTTTCCATCATGACACCTATCCTTTGTAAAAGCATCCCCTCAGAGATGCAAACAGCCTCAACTTCCCCAGGTGTTGGGCTAAGGCAGTGATGGCAAACCTATGGCAAAGGTGCCCAGCTCAGCTCCAACGGGTGTGCCAGCCAGCTGATTTTTGGCTCACTCAGAGCTCTGGGAGGGTGTTTTTGGCTTTCAGAAAGCCTCCGGAGGCATGAGGAAGGGCGTTTTTACCCTCCCTCAGCTCCAGGGAAGCCTTTGCAGCCTGGGGAAGGCGAAACATGAGTCTACTGGACGCACCAGAAGTTGGGAAACCAGCCCTTTGTAGCCTCCAGAGGCCTCTGGGGAGTGGGGGAAGCTGTTTTCGCCCTGCCCAGGCATTGAATTATGGGTGTGGGCATTTGTACATGCGTGATAGCGCATGCACATGCACTTTCGGCACCCGAACAAAAAAACGTTTGCCATCAGTATTGTACAGGCTCGTTGTGGGTTGTTTTTGCTGCATCCAGGCTTCTCTCAGTTTCTCAGCTGACGCCAAGCGGCTGCTGCAAGCTGATTGGTCACAGCCGTTTTGGCGCAACTATATAAAAGGAGCTGTCAAGGGTACTGATTTTGCCACTCTCGGTTAGCCTGAGATTGCCGCACTAAGCAGACAGGCTTTTTTACTGTTAGCATTTACCTTGAGCTGAATAAAACTAGCCTTTTGAACGCCTCAGTTTGTATGTCTTCTAAGGCAGTGTTTCCCAACCTTGGCAACTTGAAGGTATTTGGACTTCAACTCCCAGAATTCCCCAGCAGCGAATGCTGGCTGGGGAATTCTGGGAGTTGAAGTCCAGATATCTTCAAATTACCAAGGTTGGGAAACACTGTTCTAAGGCATATCAGTTTGTATGTCTTCTAAGACATATCAGTTTTGCTCATATTGTGTTATCTCCCTGTTCACACATCTATTCTCTTTTTTCATGGGGTTTGATTGTTGTTTATGTTTTAATCAATATACCACTCAGAAATGTCCCCATTGGGTAGCCTACAAATATGACAGACAGATAGATAAAGTAGCTCCTGAGATAAGCCAGAATCTTTGCAGAAGGTTGAGAGAAGAGCTAGGAGCATAATTTTCTTTCTAGTATCAGTTAAATTTATCTTGGACTAAAAATTATTCCCTTGTAAGAAGCCATTTCCCACTTTCTTTTTCATCAGTACATTCAAAAGCAGAAAAATAATTGTCTATGTCCAGAAAAACATAGCGTTCAGAAATGTAGGTACAGATTGTATGCTACATTTTGAACAGAGTTCTGAGAAATCACAAAAGAAACCACAGGTCCCACAGGAATAATATACACATAATAAGAGTTTGATGCCGTTCTTGCTTTATATACCACAGGAATAGTATCTGCCAGAATCCAAACATAGAGAGGCCCTGACATTTATCTGGCAGCTTCTCTCCTTTAAAATAGTGCAGAACTTGAAAGTCGTTTCAAAAAACTATTCTTTCAAAACTGGGGGGAGGGGGGGAGATCAAAACAGCTCCAATTTTTAGTGTATATCTCAAATAGGCTATTCCCAATTGGATGCTGGTTTTCAATCAAAATATCATATAAATTGAACTAATTAATATTGAATAAATAACAGTAAGTAAAAATTAGTGCCAGCTTCTAATACCAGGGGGGAAAGTTCAACAGCAGATATTTTTAGTGCTCCTACAGGGCGTGTGCAAATAAATAAAAGTGTGCTGTTTGAGAACATTCCAATTCTCAGTGGCATTTAAAGGATTTACTATGAGGGTTATCCTGAAAGTAAGGTTACAATCTCTCACAGAGAATGTTTGCGGGGGAAGTTGGTATTACTATTGTGTAACGGGAAGCCAGCGGAAGAGAACGAGCAGTGCCAGTGGTCAATAGAACATCAACTGGCATTATTATTATTATTATTATTATTATTATTATTATTATTATTATTATTATTTATTAGATTTGTATGCCGCCCCTCTCCGCAGACTCAACAACCTCTGCGATCATATCACAAGCAACTGTGTTCTTTTTGCCGACAATGTGAAACTTTTCAACACCACGGACAACACATTTACTCTCCAAAAAGACTTCGACTTAGTCTCAGATTGGTCTAACACCTGGCAACTTCAAATATCAACCAACAAATGCTCTACCCTCCACATCGGCAAAAAGAATCCAAACCTCACATATAAACTGAATAAACAAATTCTCACAGCCAACCCACACTCAGTAAAAGACCTTGGAATACTAATATCAAATGACCTAAGTGCTAAAGCCCACTGCAACAATATCGCCAAAAAGGCTTCTAGAGTTGTTAACCTGATCCTACGTAACTTCTGCTCCGGCAATCTCACACTATTCACAAGAGCCTACAAAACTTTTGCCAGACCCATCCTAGAATACAGCTCATCTGTCTGGAACCCATACCATATCTCGGACATCAACATCCTTGAAAACGTCCAAAAATATTTCACCAGAAGAGCTCTTCACTCCTCCACTAGGAACAGAATACCCTATGAAAATAGACTAACAATCCTGGATCTAGAAAGCTTAGAACTACGACGCCTAAAACACGATTTAAGTATTGCCCCCAAGATCATATGCTGCAATGTCCTACCTGTCAATGACTACTTCAGCTTCAACCACAACAACACAAGAGCACGCAACAGATTCAAACTTAATATTAACTGCTTCAAACTTGACTGTAAAAAATATGACTTTAACAATCGAGTTGTCGAAGCGTGGAACTCATTACCAGACTCAATAGTGTCAACTCCTAACCCCCAACATTTCTCCCTTAGACTATCCACAATTGACTTCTCCAGGTTCCTAAGATAAAATTCTATTCTGTTCTGTTCTACTGTATTCAATTTTTCTTTCGGTTGTCTGTGATCACAGCACCACAGCTATTTATTCTGATGTAAGTACTAGTGGAGGGCCAGTTTGGTGTACTGTAGTGGTTAAGGCATCAGGCTAGGAATGAGAAGTCCATGAGTTTGAATCCTGCCTTAGGCACAAAGCCAGCTGGGTGACTTTGGGCCAGTCACTTTCTCTCAGTCTTAGGAAGATGATAAATTGCATCCGAAAAACCCTGTCAAGAAAATAGCAGACACCTGCCTAAACAGTCTCCAAAATCAGACATGATTGAATAAAAGTTTATGCGAGGGAGAGTTAGTGTTGGGGGCAGAATGTACCAGTTGAGGCCTCTGGATTATTTTATTATTTTTATTTTTTATTTATTCGATTTTTATGCCGCCCTTCTCCTTAGACTCAGGGCGGCTTACAACATATTAGCAATAGCACTTTTTTAACAGAGCTAGGCTATTGCCCCCACAATCTGGGTCCTCATTTTACCCACCTCGAAAGGATGGAAGGCTGAGTCAACCTTGAGCCGGTGGTGAGATTTGAACCGCTGACCTTCAGATCTACAAGTCATCTTCAGTGGCCTACAGTACAGCACTCTACCTGCTACACCACCCCGGCTCATAAAACTTAAAACTGGATGGTTAAAAACATGTTTTTCAATGTATTGTATCAAAGAAAATCTCATCTCAAAATAGACTCTCAAGATGTCTCTCTTCCCATCCATATAATATTTGTATCAACGTTTATTTAACTGGCACCAGTAGTTTTTCCTCTCTTTTATTTTGAAAGGGGTCATGAATCCAGTGGCATCCAATGCTGAGGTTTGCATAAGGAAGATATTTCGGGCCTCAACAGGTATTCAGCTTAGTAGTTTACACATTACCTTTCTTCGGATATTCAGCTAAACTCAAACTGGGCAGAAAAAAAGGGAAACATGTGCAACTCCTGACTCTTCCTCCTCTCTAAACTTCCTGCCAGAGTTCTGAAGGACAGCTGCAATGTGCTCACACTTGTATGAACTCAAATCTCCGTACAATCTTGGAACCAGCTTTATTGCACAGAGGGGAATATTTGCATTCAAATATGTTGCCGCCTCTAATCTCCAAGCATGTAAGGAAGATTGGAACTGTGTGAGATACTTCCTCCACTGCGGACTTTAAATACCTCCATATCTTCACAGGTCAAAGCAGGGCTGAACAGCTTCCTAGTGCGTTCAGCCTTTGCCTACTGAGCAAATGCTGAACGAAGCTGCCACGTGGATGAGGCCTCTCCTCCAGTAGCCAGTTTTCCTACAGTGGGTTTCTTGGAGTGGCACAAGTGGCTCATTCTTGCTGTGCAACGGATCCCTTGGGGTTTTCTCTCTCTGTCTGTCTGTCTGTCTCTGTCTCTCTCTCTCTCTCTCTCACACACACACACACATGGGTGGGGGTGGGAGAGAGAGAGCACAATGGCCAAAATGGAATCAACTCACACCCCTGGAGATTAGAACGGCTCCCACCCTCCTTGCCTTTCGCAAGTTACTCAAGACCCACCTTTGTCACCAGGCATGGGGTAACTGAGATACCCCTGAACACATACAGCTTTTATGAATGGTATGATTGTATTGTATGGTTCTTAATGATGGGTTTTTAAATGTTTTTCTTTCCTTTTTAAATATTGGATTTGTATATTGTTGTGATTGTTGTGAGCCGCTCCGAGTCTCCGGAGAGGGGCGGCATACAAATCTAATACATTAAATTAAATTAAATTAAAATGCCCACAAGGTGCTTGAAAGTTTCCCAACCAAAATAAAGCCACCAGGCAAACTTAAATCCACAACACAAGAGAGTTTCCAAGGCATGACCCAAGTCAAGGCACAACGTCAATCGAAAACAAGGCAGGAATCACAATTTCTATAGCGCCCCTCTCCGAAGACTCGGGATGGCTAATGAAAATGATCAGAAAACACACAGCTAAGAAACAAACAAGTTGTTCCCAGCATTGCCTTTCATCTGCCTGCACCAGCCAGCTGCTGGTACATCCCCTAAAGAAAGGCAAGGCAATCCAACTGAGCTTCTCTGCTCCTGCCTTTTCTCCTCCCTATGTGTTCTTGGATCAAGTGCAGAAGACAGTTCCTCTTCCTCACCACTGATGGGCTGCAACTGCATGCTTTCCCCACCTGGAGCCTCAGGACGGTTCTGCTGCAGCTTCAGTATTGCTCCTATGTTCCCACTTTGCCTCTACAAGCTAATAAAGCAGGAGCTCTTCCTGGCAGTAGAAGCAGTGGTGGGTTTCTCCTGGTTCGGTCCGGATTTCCTGAACTGGTAGAGACCCGCTAAACCGGATCAGCTGGTGCCAGTCCATAGACATCACAATTCCCCCCCCCCCTTTTTTTTTTTTTTTTACTGTTTTGAAGGTTTGTTCTGCTGCTTGTAAAAGGGCTCTCGCATCTGTCCCCAAGTTTAAACTGACCTTTATTCCTTGGAGTATATGGAGCTATGGAGTATATAACCAACTGTGTAAATTGCAATTTCCAGGATAAACTAAACACAAACTTCCAGCTAGCAGAGTCTACTATCAAACGGTAGTTTCTGTCAACTTACAGAAGCTTCTAACAAGGCATATAGAAATATATTTAACTTTTTTGCGTCATCAATATTTTGTAGGCATATAGAACCTACTTGGTTCGGCAACAGATGTTGTCTGTGATCGTTCCTACACCAATACACTACAATGTATATAAATTCTTTAAAAGGCATGGTTAACACATGATCCAGTGTTTTTTTGGAACTGTGCCCTACTATTTAATGCAGTCAAGGCTGAATCAACTGACAGATCGTGTTCTCTTCTCCAAGTTGGAGTCTGTTCAGAGAAACACTGAGGCTAAAATATGCAGGAAACATACGTGCCTTCACATATCTTTGAAATGGTGCTATACCAAACCAAACATCATTAGCAGATGTATAAAATAAGACTTTAACTCTTACTTTCCATGACACAGGTAATCCTATACTTATGACCATAATTGAGTCCAAAAATTTCTATGGCTAAGCAAACCAGTTGCTAAATGAGTTTTGTCCCATTTTGTGATCTCCTTTGCCACAAGGAGTTGTTAAGTGAATCACTGCAGTTGTTAAGTTAGGAATATGGTTGTTACCCTGTTTCCCCGAAAATAAGACAGTGTCTTATATTAATTTTTGCACCCAAAATGTGCTACCTCTTATTTTCAAAGGATGTCTTCTTTTTTTTTTCAATGAAGAAGAATTCACATGTATTGCTGAACAACCAAAAAAAGAACATTTATTATATACTTTACAGTAGCTGTCATCACAAACCAGGATAACCAGACAAACTGTGAATCCTATCAAGAATTTCTTACTACTACCGTACCATTATTTCCATGTACAACAATTATACTTTCTTCAAATATATGTTATATATGTTCTGTTCTGGAATGCTGCGAAACGAAACCTCTCCTATGTCTTACTTTTGGGGGTGACTTATTTTCGGGGAAACAGGGTAAGTGAATCTGGCTTCCCCATTAACTTTGCCTTGTCAGAAGGTCAGAAAAGATGATCAAGTGATCCCTGGACACTGCAACCATCATAAATAGGAACCAGTTTCCAATTGTCTGAATTTTGATCACGTTGCATTGATCATAAAGTGTAAAAAATGATCATGTCAATTTTTCAGTACTCCTCCCCTGGGGAACATGCTACTTTTGGCTGCAGGTAGTAGAGGTTTTTTTGCACCGAACAATAGCACACAGCAGGACAGATAACAAATCCTTAAGAGACACCATGGAAAAATATTTAACAAGGATGAAAAGAAAGGCGATGAAAGAAGAAGATAATGAAACAAACATAAATCTCCCAAAAAGTAAGACGGGGAAATAGGACGAAGCATATGTAGTGCTTGGCTTAACTGTGACTACGGTGGGAGACGAGGAAAGACCGCTATGTTTACTGTGTCTAAAAATGTTGGCAGCAGACAGGATGAAGCCAAATAAATTAAGGCATCATTTTACATTACATTACATTTCTTTCACCCCAATCACGCTGATAAACCACTTTAGATTTTTCAGCGAAAGCGTGCCAAAAATTGCAAACAATTGTCCCAGCGCAGAATTGGGGGGACGACGAAATGTTTATTTCTTCCTAGGCGGGGTGTAACAGAAAATAATTGAGAAACACTGGTTTAAGC
This sequence comes from Erythrolamprus reginae, assembly GCF_031021105.1. Lineage (NCBI taxonomy): Eukaryota > Metazoa > Chordata > Lepidosauria > Squamata > Dipsadidae > Erythrolamprus > Erythrolamprus reginae. The sequence continues at coordinate 45,165,436 of NC_091952.1, forward strand.
TAACACCATTAGCTCCAAGAATGAATTGCTATTAAGTATTAAAGCATCAACAGGAGAACAAGTTACAATCAGAAAATATCAAACAGCTTTGGCTGAAAAATCCTTATCTCCAGGGACTGCATTATTGAGCCTAACAGAAGAAACAAATAGCAACCAGTCTATTGTGTTTAGATTTGGGCTCAGATCTAGGTTGCAAAACTTCAGGTGGCCATGAGAAAGCAGCAAAGAGCTGTAACCCCTTCATTTCCCTAAGCCAGAGGTCCTCAAACTTGGCAACTTTTAAGACTTGTGGACTTCAACTCCCAGAATTCTCCAGCCAGCATAGCCAAGTTGCCTAGCATAGCTGGCTGGAGAATTCTGGGAGTTGAAGTCCACAAGTCTTAAAAGTTGCCAAGTTTGAAGACTTTTGCCCTAAGCAGTCATCTGGAATTTGTCAGTCAAGACCTAATAGTCCTAGTTGGATCTAGCTATATCATCTATTAAATCACAGACTGCTGCTGAATTCTTGAAACAATAATCCAGAACACATGTTTATTTTCCCTCCCACCAATACCCTCTTTCTTTTATGCCTTGTCATTTTAAACTGTAATACTGTGGGCAAGAAGAGACTATATTCTCTGATCTTTGTAATATGCTTCTCTGAACAGCAGGATAAAAAAATCCTTTAAATAATTTAAAAATAAGGCTTCCATTAGCTTACTATTCTAGAAATCACACATCTTTGCACAACAGTGTGGATAAGAGAAATTGATTCACACCAAACTAGCTCTGCATGTGTCATGGATTCAAGGTCTGCTTTAAATAAAAGTCTGCTTGATGATGCTTCTTTCCAAATGATTTCTTTTGCTAGCAGATGATACGGAAATAATGAAAAACAGACTTCGAAGTAACAGTTACCGAATATCTTAAAAAGCAGAGATACTGAAATGAATGCCCAAGACATTAATAAGTTGCTTTCCCAGTCTGAAATACAATTCTTTATTGGTCCAAATGTGATTTTTATTCATTCACTAACAGCCCTTTAATTAAAGTTGCAAGCCACTATGTATACTAGTATATAATGAAGAAATATATCAAGAAACAGCATTCAACTAATCACTTCAACCTTATAAAAACATTTCTGCCCATCTCATCATACCTCACAAGTTGGACACCTGTTGTTCTCCAGATGTTGCTGAATGAAATCTCCCAGCTCTCCCCATAATTTGCATGATGTGTTGGCTGCACAAGGTTCACCTTTCTCCCCTAGAAATTTAGGTGCATTCTTATGTACAAATATAGTCTGATTCTTTAGATCAGATCTAGAGTTGTTAGCACATTTCTGAACTTTGGTTAAATGTTCTTCATTAAGAAATGAACATTGCCAATTATAATTAAGTGTATTTTTATTATTACCGTATCTTTCAGAGTATAAGCCACACTGGAGTATAAGATGCACCTAGATTTTAGAGGTGGAATACAAGGAGAAAAGTATCCTGAAGCAAATGATGTAGTAATATATTATTTAATAAAATACCAATAAAAATGGCCCATTTTCAACCTGTGTTTTCACAAAATGGGGGCATTTTTGCCTTCCCTCAATCCCCATGAGCTCTCTGCAGGCTTTCCAGACCTCTGCCCACCCCATTTTTATGAAAAAACAGGCAAAGAAATGGCCTGATTTTGGAAAAAATGGGGGCATTTTACCATCCCCCAGGACCTAGGAGATCTCTGCAGGCTTTCCCAACCAATTTTTGCGAAAAACAGGACCATTTTTTTCAAAAATGGGACATGGGGGAAGGACTTCAGGACTGCAAAAATGCCTGCATTTGGTGTATATGACAGATCAACATTTCCACCCTCTTTTAGAAGGGAAAAGAGTACGTCTTATACTCTGAAAAAATACAGATGTTTAGTCATTCCATTCCTAAGCTGATTCAACTGCAGGAAGACTCATAGTAGTGTGTGAAAAGTAAGCTTAAAAGCACATAATACCAAAAGAATCCAAAGGACTATCAAGTGAGTTACTCTTTATTGATATTATTGTGTATAATGCCTCAATTTAAAAATATTTTTTAAATGCAACCTAAATATTCCAGAATTTGTCAGGATGCTACAGGGAAAGCTTTTCTACAATTCCAATTTTAATCCACCACTTCTGGAGAGCACCATTCCAGGAAGAGTAGCCTAAAATTAATTCAATTGTTTTAGTTATATTACAAGTATTATGTCTGACCAACAGAAAATAACCTGCCAGGTTATAATAAACTTAAATTATAAATGCAATAAATAGATCAATATGATAAAAACAACACTATGTATAGGAACATGAGCAGTACCTTGCTAAATTAGATTCCTGAACCATTCGTCTAACCCTGTTTTGAAGCGAGCAGATCTGCAAATAGCAAATAAACCTTCCCTCAGGATGGATTCTAATAAAACCTAGCTAGGGATGTAGATTCAGAAAACAAAGGTATATTCTAAAATCTGCGAATAAGAAAGTTTTATGTACCTCATGTCCATTTGCAGCAACCGAGACTGTCAAAAATCCAACTTTAAAAAGTCTTTAACATTTTTATTAAAGTGTTGTGAGGATGGTCTTGTTCTAGATTTTCTACTTTAATAAATTTCCTCATTAAATGAGATTGTTTTATGAAGTTTTCCTCTGTGTGTTCTTTTTTTCTTAGATACTAAACCTGATAGAAAAGTAAACAGAGTATTCACTTGTGTGGCCTGACCGAGAAACATATGCACTTTTATGCCCCTGTTAAAAAATTATTCTATTTTCAAGATAAAATAGAAGGACGGCAGCTTTCGATCCAGTCTCTTTCTAATCTATTTAGTTGTAAATACAAAGTCAACGAACAGCACCTAAGCTATGTGTATCCAGATTTTTGGCTTGTCTGGGCCATAGGAATTGTCTTCGGCTACATATAAAATAGCGCCGGCGGACTTACCCGCCGGCAGATTTTGCAGGAGGGACCGGGAGACACCGGACCCTCATGGCGGCCGCCATTTTGAATCCCGGGCGAAGTCTCGCGAGACGAGACTTCGCTCGGGAATCAGGCCTGATTGGGCCTGGCTGCTGATTGGTCTGGGCGGGGCCTGCCTGCCCTATTTAAGGGCGGGCAGGCCCGAGGCTCAGCCTGTTCGCCCGGTCTGCAGCCGCGTCATTTCCGCCCCGGAAGTATTTGTTTGACCCTGCAGGTCCATTTCCGGGTCATAGTTGATTATGCTAATATATGCAAATTTAATGAATAAATTATGCAAATTTATGTTAATAAAATGACCCAGTTTGAATCCAGCTCTTGTGTCCGTGTCGTTACTCCGTCTCTCCTGCAATATATAATATTGTTTTGTAACATAAAATTAGATAATAATGTTCAAAGTTTATAATCTTGTTGGGTTGAATTACTAATTGTTCAGGGCCATGTGCAATCTTTGGACCAAAGGTTGGACATGCCTGACCGAAACAATTAAACCCCCAAATGCAGGGGTGAAATCCAGCAGGTTCTGACAGATTTTGGAGAACCGAGAGCAGAAATGTTGAGTAGTTCAGAGAACCGGTAGTGGAAATTTTCAGTAGTTTGGAGAATCGGCAAATGCCACCTCTGGGTGGCCCCTGAGTGGGGTAGGAATGAAGATTTTGCAGTATCCTTCCCCTGCCAGGCCCATACACCACGCCCACCACACCACATCCACAGAACCTGTAGTAAAAAAGATATGGATTTCACCACTCTCCAAATGCATACACAGTAGTACCTCTAGATACGAGCTGCTCCACATGTGAGTATTCCAAGATACGAGCCACGAGGGGAGAGAAATTTCTTTTCAAGACCCGAGCTCAAATTCGGGATATGAGCCGAGCGTCCACTAGGTGGCGCAAGAATCCTTGCTTCTGGTTATCTTGGAGGGGAAAAACAAAGTCTACAGCCATTTGTTCCAGATACGAGTTGTTCGACATACAAGCTCCCTTCTGGAACGAATTAAACTCGTATCTAGAGGTACTACTATATTTAGGTCCCCTAATACTACAATTTGGCAGGGTTGTGGTGGTGGATACTGGGCAGGTGAACACAAGAAAACATACCTTAAGTGAAGCGGTCGGGAAAACTGATATACAAAACTAAATTTAGGACTTGTTCACCTGTTAAACTAGACTTTAATCCAAGGGAATGCGAATACAGCTGGTCCAAGGCTGTTTCAGTTTTTATACAAGAGGCTAAATTCCAAAACTACTTGGTGATACCTTTTTTCAAGTAATCATGCTATTATTATTATTATTATTTTTTATTATTTTATTTTAAATAGCAAAATCACCACCACATAAACCAGTGGTTCTCAACCTGGGGGTCGGGACCCCTTTGGGGGGGGTGTCGAACAACCATTTCATATGGGTCGCCTAAGACCATGGGAAAAGACAAATTTCCCATGGTGTTAGGAACTAAAGCTTCTATTCTGGATCCTTGGAACATACTTTTACAATCCAATTATCTGACCAATCAGGTGTTTACAGTGGGGGTGTTCTTCTGATCTTCCTGCCAATCAGCTTATAGCTCTGTTGGGAGAATTGGCACTAAATTTATGGTTGGGGGGCACCACAATATAAAGAACTGTATTAAGGAGTCGTGGCATCAGAAAGATTAAGAACCACTGACATAAACATGCAATATTTTTACTGGAATAGATACTGAGATTTTCTGTGATACATTTCTTTCTATTGAGAAAAAGAAGCACTGCAGACTTTTGTCGAATGAATGAAAATATAAATTGAGGAAGTGAAAATGGGGATGAATATTTGTGGGTTTATTTCTTAGTTTTGAGCAAACCACTCAAATACACTATATAAGTTACAGCCCATTCCAGACAATGATACTGTTTCACAGGCACTAGATGGCAAATCCGTACTTAGTGTCAATGGACCATGTGCGATTTGCTTAATGACCATGATGGAAGTGAGGTCATAGGTGGTCATGTGATATCTTGCTAAGCAATGGAGTTGCTGGTCCCAATTATTGTCATTATGTAAGGACTATATGTAATTGGTTAAACGGAAAAAGTGTTATCAACTTCTCTTGATTTTTTGGTACCACAGATGGCTCTTGAAGAGAAAGAGAAATTATATTAAATTAATTGGGTTTACAGTAAGTAATTATTAATCAAAGATTTTCTGAACAAGCCACAATAGCATGGGTCACACACATAGTGAGCTGTAAATCATGTTTTATAATAAAGCTTGGTCCACACAACACATTAAACCAAAACCAACAATCACATAATGATTTAACTCGATTTGTGAATTTACAGTTTCTCAGATTTCACAACCAAGTCATTCCCTGCATAATCACTTGAAAAAGATACCCTTATGAATAGAGTGAATTAACTGAAAAATTAGATCCCCAACTGTCTGCCAAAAATCCCCTCAAGTTTATTTTGTTATCCTTAATTGGTGCATTTGTATCACTCAGTAAATTAATAGGCACAGTGTTTATTATGGCCAATGCTAGACAGAAACAAAAGGTTAGATTTTAAAGTTAAAACAATATTTTCCATCTCTCTGGATATCCCTGGCAGTCACTCCAAATCAAGTCAATGCAATGTCACTTTAAAAAACAGACATAATTTCTGAATTAATAAATTAAAATATTACAATTAAAAAAGAGATAAAATATTCCTAGAAAATATTTTCAACTAAACACAACTTAAGCAAATTAATATACCAATTAGCAGTCTACACAAATGTGTTACAAATACAGTACTTAATGCATATAAAAATAAAAATGGGGACATCGTTAAAGTCCTGCAAACCTTAAAATTATAACATTTATCTCAACTCTAACTTCTTTGTTATGAATCAAGCTGGATTTCCTTTAAACCAAGCAATGTTCAATATTTCTGAAATAAAGGAGAATGACTATTAGTTACTAAGAAAAAAGTTGTATACCGTAATCAAAACCCTTGCATATATATTCAAAATTGCCATTTCAGTGTTATAAGCTTCGCACAGATTAAGGCTAGAGTGTCTCCGTTTTTGCAGCATAAACCATCAAGGGTAAAGCAGAAGGAATGACAGAGAGGCTGGAGAGATAAGCTAAACTATCTTGTGATTAAGAGCTCTTCCAGACACCCCTTCTGGATGAAGTGGCACTGCCCCACTTCTCTCTTCATTGCAAAGGTCTGAAGGAGACAGTTATTCAATGGAAACTGACATTGAACAGATGCAGCCACTGCTTCTGGTTTTCCACTCCTCTCTTCATGGCTGCAGGTCTTGGCTGGCAGATTCTCAAAACCTATAATTTTAGACAGTAGGTCCAGAAATGGTTTTGGCCTTCAGCTGCCTTACATGATCATCGACCTTAGCTGGGAGAGAATATAATATAAAATACTTTAAAAGAAAGTAACATTTTTAAGAAGTCAGATCAGGTTTCTCCTTCAGGTAACTCACTATAATTTCACCAAGTTAAGCAGCAGCAATTGCATTTTGTAGCTAGACTACCTCAGGGACCGCCTTCTGCTGCACGAATCCCAGCGACCAGTAAGGTCCCACAGAGTGGGTCTTCTCCGGGTCCCGTCAACCAAACAATGTCGCTTGGCAGGACCCAGGGGAAGAGCCTTCTCTGTGGCGGCCCCGGCCCTCTGGAACCAACTCCCCCCCAGAGATTAGAATTGCCCTCACCCTCCTTGCCTTTCGAAAGCTGCTTAAAACCCACCTCTGACGCCAGGCATGGGGGAACTGAGATACACTTCCCCCTAGGCCTTTACAATTTTATGCATGGTATGTTTGTATGTATGATTGGTTTTTATATAATGGGTTTTTAACTGTTTTTAGTATTGGATTTTGTTATATACTGTTTTATTGCTGTTGTTTGAAAGCCTTCCAGCACATAATTTAGGCCTAGAATATCACTCTCCAGTAACATTTTATTCCTTAATTTCAGTGCTTATAAAATCTATGATTACAACAGTTGTTAGCCGCCCCGAGTCTGTGGAGAGGGGCAGCATACAAATCCAATAAATAAATAAAATAAAAATAAATAAATAAATAGATAAATAGATAAATAAATAAATAAAATATAGGAGAAGAAAAAGCCAGGTCAATGCATAAAACAAGAAACCAGGAAGTGTGAAAGAAATACTCCACAGATGTGAGTATGATCTCAAGCACTAAGAAATGAGTTTTGTGGAAAAGTTTTTATGTAAGTTACCCATCAGAAATAAGAAGAAAGCTGTCTAGCTGTGAAAGCTATTAAGAAGAGAACAGTTGAAAAGGAAGCAGATTTCTCCAGCCCTGGACAAATAGAGCTGGAACATTTAAAAAAAAAAAAAGGCATTCCATGCACCATGTGCCAAATTAAAACCAAACCACAATGACGTTTTTTTAAATTAGCACTTGGGAAAGAGAAAACCTAACGACAGAAAAATGGCACGACCCCTAGTAATATAAACGCATCGAAATATTTTATGTTGGTTAGAAAAGAGGACTAGTCCCACATGGAATGGTACTACTAATAAGGTATTATACTACAATGAAGAGTTACAATAATTTATTATTTATTTATTACATTCTATACAAGATGAACAGCAAATCCCAACAAAAAGCCCTCCAACATTTTTAAAAGTTGTTGTTTCCACCGCTTATTCCTAACAATTGGGAAAGCTTTGCAAATAACAAGCCACTCATTTGGGGATATCACAAATGTATTGATAATTATTGAGAAGCTAGAATAGTAGTTGATTATGATTTACCAAATGAGCTATATGTTTTAAAAAATCAAACTGTCTTTTTTTTCCCCTTTGTCGATAAAAACTGTTACTGAATCTAAAAGAAAGTTTACATAGTTTCGGAAGAATATAGATACTGATCCTGTACAGACATGGCTTTATTTTAATATGTAGGTTTCTTTTTTCTTTTCTTTCCTTTTGCTTTTTTTTTGTTTTTGTTTTCTGTGTTTCTTATGTCTCTTACTGGATGTAATGTAATGTAATGTAATGTTTTATGTATTCTATGTACCATGTATTATATTTGTAAATAAATTTTTTCAATTTAAAAAAAAAAATAGAATAGTAGTTGAAAAGCTAGCATAATTACCAAAAAGCTAGAATGTATGTTTATTTTCATCTTTGTGGAACAGGGACTGCAAATGAGGTTAAAAATACAAATTCATCATCAAATGGTTAATAATAGTAATGTCTTGTACTATAACATATAACTATAACTAAACTTGTTATTAACAATTTATTTCCAACACTGAATATATCAATGTCCAAACACCTTCTGGAAAAACTAGAGCAGTATTTTTCAATCTTGGCAATTTTAATATGTGGAGTTCAACCCAGTCATGTTGCCAAGAATGAAAAACACAGCTATAGTTTTATAAGCCTCTCCATGGCATGAGAGTGTGCTACATGCTGACAAATCTCCTCCCATCTCTCAGCAGGAGTTTTTGGCCACTTCAACTGGGCAGGCAGAATTCAACTGAGAAAGGCTGTCTCTTATATACCCAGGCCCAGTCATATAGGGTTTCACAGGTGATAATACTCTATATTGCACTTGAAACACAGTAGGTAGTACCCAATGCAGGTATGCAATATGAGAGTTGCAAAACTGAATATTAAGCACACAAGTCACCACATTTGTCCTCTAGTAATAAATGCTTCTGAATCATCTAAGGTCAGTCCACATAAAGCAAATTACAGTACAGCGGCCCAACTATAAATTTAAAACAATTTAGAATTTTATTATTTGACAATTCCTATAGATAGCACCTGTTCTGTCGAGCTCTCTGGCAGAATCCTCCCAAAAATGCACAGATAACAATTTCAGACACACACACGTTTGAAAATTCAAAACAATGTTCTTTATACTGAAAATGCAAATAAACAGAGCACTCTTTTTGTATAGCAAAGAGCACTGGTCTCCAAACAAATTGGTAATTTGTAAAAGTCCCTTATCAGTTCTTTGATATTTAGCTTGCAGCTGCGAGGCAATTCACAGTCCTTTTCTTTCACAAAGTGAAACACACTTTGCTCTGGGTTAGTTTCAAAGCGGGGAAAAATCAGCACACAAAGATCAAAGTCAGCAAAGCAGTCACGAAACACAATGATCAGATAATCCTCCACAATGGCCAAACCCACAGGCTGCTCTTTATAGCAGCCTCACTAATTACCACAGCCCCACCCAACCACAGGTGGCCTCATTTTCTTTGATAATAATCTCTCAGTTTTTGTTGCCTATGCATCGCTCTCCGCATGGGTGGCTGTATTATTAACTCTTTTTTCTGAATCCAAGGAGGAGCTAGATAATTGATCTCCTTCTGAGCTGTCTGCCACACTCTCCTCCTCCCTGTCACTCATGTCTTCTTGGTCAGAGGAGCCTTCATCAGTAGATTCCACCGGGGAGGGGGGCAAAACAGGCCTGCAGCATGTGGATGTCTCCCCCACATCCACAGTCCTTGGGGCAGGAGCTGGGCTAACCACAACAGCATCTATTGCTACTTAACATCGATTTTTATTGATGTTACCAGTTTTTTCCAACCTTGGCAACTTGAAGATATCTGGACTTCAACTCCCAGAATTCCCCAGCCAGCATACACTGCTCTAGACATATCTGCCACTTAACATATGCAGTGAATTCAAGTTTTGTTCAATAGAGAAAAATATGGATTTGTGTAAATTTCTCAGCATTTCTGGAAATATTCTAATTTTTTTTAAAAATCCTCTCCCACTCCAAAACACCTATTATGTTAGATAAACAGAGCAGACACAGGGCATTTACAAAGTGGGCAAAATTTAAATAATGATTAACAAATTTTGGAGGTACAAAGCAAATACGTAAATTACAAAATATTGAAATTTAATCAGATAATAATCTGTGAAATTTTGGAATGCTCGTTGCTGTGCATCTCACATGAGAAAGCCAATTTTTTGAGAGATTTATGATTTATCATGAACTATAACATTGACTAAATGTATTGAAATATATTATTTCTGGCCATTTTGCAAAATTGTGACTGGACAATATTTTCATAAATACAGTGATACCGCGTCTTACAAACGCCTCATCATACAAACTTTTCGAGATACAAACCCGGGGTTTAAGATTTTTTTGCCTCTTCTTACAAACTATTTTCACCTTACAAACCCACTGCCGCTGCTGGGATGCCCCGCCTCCGGACTTCCGTTGCCAGCGAAGAACCTGTTTTTGCACTGCTGGGATTCCCCTAAGGCTCCCTTCCATGGGAAACCCCACCTCCGGACTTCCGTGTTTTTGTGATGCTGCAGGGGAATCACAGCAGGGGAATCACAGCAGCGCAAAAACAGGTGTTTTGCTGGCAATGGAAGTCTGGAGGTGGGGTTTTGAGGATTTTGGTGTTTTTGTGATGCTGCAATTTCACTAATGCTCCCTTTCCTGGGAAACCCCACTTCCAGACTTCCGTTGCCAAGGAAGTGCTCGTTTTTGCGCTGCTGGGATTCCCCTGCAGCATCACAAAAACACAGAAGTCCGGAGGTGGGGTTTCCCATGGAGGGGAGCCTCAGGGGAATCCCAGCAGTGCAAAAACGGGAGCTTCAGCTTGCAAAAGGGGTGAATTTTGGGCTTGCACGCATTAATCGCTTTTCCATTGATTCCTATGGGAAACACTGTTTCATCTTACAAACTTTTCACCTTAAGAACCTCATCCCGGAACCAGTGATATAAGGCAAGGTATCACTGTATTAAGGACAGAAGAAGATTAAAATAGGAGATGGAGGAACAGATCTAGAAGGCTTTTGTCATACTAGATTGATTATTCTGACCTCAGAATACATTTTAAGGAGTTTTTTTCTAGCAGTTATATCTAGGGACTGGCTAAAATTATTTGTTTAATCTCTGATGAAATATTACTGGAATGGTCATCTTTCAACCTGTCATCAAGAAGCAAATCTCTATTCAGTATTAATGTGAATCAGCAGCTTTATGAAAACTTAGTTTATAATTCTTTTACGGTCAAATAGCAGAAACTTGGAAATAGAAACTAGGCTGCATCTCCAAGTTTGGAGTTTCTAGGAGCATTATCCAGCAAGTTTGGTTCAGTTCCTGTGAACTGGTGGTTTGTTTTTTTCTCCAACAATTGGAGAACAATGATCTGTAGTCTCGTAGCCTACAAGTAGGAACCAGATATCCACCCAGTGATGTAGCATTTTAAACAATGAAGGGACAATGGAAGAATTATGTTAAAGATCCCCATAACGTTCACCCATAAACATAGAAACTAAACAGTATGTAAATGGTAAACATATGACAATCCAGAAGACAAAGAGTATGTAAATAATGATTTATCCAGGTGTTACATTTTCTGGCAGGTATCTTGCATATCTTGGCTATGTAATTTTGGTACATGTGACGTTCACTACTCTTAAGCTTAATTCTCTTGTCTAAAGGAAACCTAATGTTTATCTTGAACAAGATGAGCAAAAACTTTTTTTGTCTCAGTAACTGCGATGTAAAACAGAAATACAAACCTAAACTTTTTTGGCTCTGATAACTGACCAGTAGACAGGAATTAAAAGAACTTCATGTTAATCATATCCCTTGAACTCAGCATAGATGGCAAAAATGCTTTTAAACTGGTACTTGACTGAAAAGATCCAAACACACAAATCCTGATAAAAACACTGCATGTACCATTGGAGATAAGATAAAACATTGGTATTGTTGGGCTCCGTGTAGATGCAAGAATGACACATCATAAAGTTTATCTTAAGTTTTACAACCAAATTGAGTTAACTCCTCCAAATTTCAGACTGGGACAGAACGTTCATGATAAAACTAATTAAAAATGGCTCTGGCTTCACTGCTTTGTAGTCAACATCAATGAGATGTAAATACACTCATTTGAAAGAAACTCTGACTATCCCAAAATAAAAAATAAAAAAACACACTAGGAAATATCTGAGGTGATGGAAGCTAATTCCATAACAGAACCGAGTAATATGAAAACAGTACAAAAAAGGACCTCAATAGTTAGAAAGTGTAAAACTGACATGGGTAAAATACTAACCATCAAAAAGCAAATGAAACACATATATTGATCTCAGTAGTCTCACTTACGGTCTTGAATGGCCTTGTAAGGTTGCTTTATGGATCTGTAGAGATCCACTTCCTCTTAGTTAGGAATGGGGAGGCTAGAGCAACTATGAAAATTCTTTCAACTTTTCTTTACAGATTTCATATTCATAATAATGTATAGCAACAGTGACACCTACTGGCAAATACAATAAACAGATGAATTTATGCTGACTTTTAATGAAACATGAATTTCTCCTAAGACCATCACTATAAAGAACAAGAATAAAAACCTGCACCTGGCTTAAAATTTTGTTTTATTGCAAAATAAATGTTGGTTTAATTTTTAAAAAGCAACGCCATTTCATTAAAATGCTACATAATCTATTTTCCTATCCAAAGTCATTTCTACCCAAAGAAACAGTATGGCCGTATTATTATAATATCTGGATTCACTGTATAATCAGCAAATACATATTACGGTTAGACCTCTATTTACTACCACAACTGAGTCCAAGTTTTATGTTACTAAGCAAGACAGCGGTTAACTGAATTTTGCCCCATTTTTACCACCTTTCTTGCCACAGTTGCAAAGTAAAACACCACAATTAAATTAGTAACTTGGTTGTTAAGTAAAATCTGGCTTCCCCACTGACTTTGCTTGTAAGAAGGTTGCAAAAGGTGATTACTGTACATGGCCCTGCTATTGTCCTAAATATGTGCCAGTTAGAACATAAGAAGAATCAGGCCAAAGCCCATTGAGTCCAGCATTCTGTGTCACACAGTGGCCCACCAATTGTACATGGGGATTTTGAGTAGAAGGAGAAGGCAAAATCCTCCCTTTCCCTTGACCCCCAACAAATGTTACTCAAGGGAATCCTGCCTGCCTCAACCAACATAGAGGTGGCACATGGACATCCATTTCAATAACCACCAATACACTTGGCATCCATGAATCTGTCTAATCCTGCCTTGAAGCTATCAAAGCTGACAGCTGTCACGACCTCTTCTGGAAGTGAATTCCATAAACCAATGACCCTCTGGGTGAAGAAATATTTCCCTTTATTTGTCCTCGCTTTCTTACCTATGAGCTTTAGGGAGTGCCCCCCTCGTCCTAGTATTGTGTGATAGAGAAAAGAATTTTCTCTATCCACCTTTTCTATCCCATGCATGATTTTATACACTTCGATCAAGTCACCCCTTAAACGCTGTCTTTCAAGGCTGAAGAGACCAAGGCGTTGCAACCTGGTTTCATAAGGGAGGTGCTCCATTTCCTTAATCATACTTGTTGCCCTTTTTTAAACCAAGCATCTCAATTTTGCACCAAGCATCCCAATTACGATCACATGAGCATGATGATATTATAATAATTACATGTGTGAAAAATGGACATAAGTCATTTTTTCAATGCCATTGTAATTTTGAATAGTCATTAATTGAATGGTTGTTAAGTTGAGGACTACCTGTATATTATGACATTGTACAGAATGGCTGTGTTGCTCAAACAATTATCTTAGTTTGGTTACTAGATTAATTTTACCATAGAAAGCTGTATAATAGAAGGCTGGTGGCGCAATGGTTAAAGTGCAGAATTGTAGGCTAAGTCTGCCATAGTCTGGCAGTATACTGACATGCTCAGGATTGACTCAGCCTTCCATCCTTTCAAGGTCAGTAAAATGAGGAGCTTGGTTGTTGGGGGCAATATGCTAACTTTGTAAACCAATCAGAGTGCTATGGAGCGGTATATAAATCTGAGTGCTACTAATACATTTACTAAATCATAAATCAACCAAAGAAATCAGAGAGGGGAAAAAATTGATAATGCTAACTAAACTGAACATGTGCTATAAACAAAAAGTTTATGCCTAAATTACCTTTTATATATACATTTTTCATTAAAAATGCAAGCGGGCAAATTTATCTTGACTCCAGAGACCCCACTATTGCTATTAAAGATTTTAGAATTACTCTCTCTATTAATAAGTTTTTTTAAAAATCCAAACTGATTCTGAAAGGGAGGCTTCAAAAGGATTCTTTAGAATATGACAAAACTTCTGAATTTTCTCCAAAGTTTGACATGACCACTTGAACCTACATTGCCTAAGTATATAGCTGCATGCACAAGACACTTCCAGTGGGATTTCCTTGGAAGCAACCTAGAAATGTTTCCCCAGTTAAGCAAGGAATTTCAGAATATAGACACACAAATCTTTAGCAAATGTATTTATTGTTTTAAGTATTAGTATTTACTGTCCACAAACTATATACCTATTATATTAAAAAAATAAAATACATTTTAAAAAGAATTGATTATTCACTTGAGGAACACTTCAAAATCATAGCAATAATTGTTTAATATTGACTGAGTCTATATGACAAATATTTAATCTGCGGAGAGGGGTGGAGAGAGTCAGCAGAGAGGGGCGGAGAGAGTCTGCGGAGAGGGGTGGCATATAAATCAATCAAACAAACAAATAAATAAATAAATAAAGCCTGCATGAGGCAAAATCTGAATTTAAGGATGACTCATGAGGAGAAAACTGGAACCAAATGCTTAGTCTGTAAAGTAGTTAGGCGACACTGATTGAAAGAAAATAAAACAGCCCCAATGGGGGGGAAACTTATACTTCTGTTTTAATTTTGGGGGTTTTTTTCTATGTTTCTATGTTTTAGAGAAATATTTTCCAGATTGCAGGAGTGAGGCCCAACTTGGAAAATTCTGTATAAGGTATGATATTTGAATTTTAGCTATTTCCTTCTACAGTTCCAGAAACATATTGTAAATTATTAAAAAATGCAATTTGCTCAAATATTTCCTCCACATGAACGGTATGGGGTCTAAGTATTTTGCTATCAACAATATTAAGAACAATACATCAAAATATATCATTTAAAAAATGAAGGGCCTAAGGCAGTTTCAAACCAAAACTGAATGTACTGTACAGCTAACAACTGGGCAAGAATTATCCTAAATTAAGCAAAACTAAAGACCTTTGGTTTTGTAAATTCAAATATACAGAAAATATCGTTAAACATGACATTCTCAAACATATTTCCAACAAAGAAGAAACTTGCTTAATTTCCAACCTTGAGCTGACATATGTGCTGTTTTCTTCATTCTTCTGATATTTTTCCAAAAAACATTTTAATTACTATTCTTTCAAATAACATTTCCCAAAATAGAAAGGCTGACACTTTCCTCCTCACCCCCTCAAATTATTTAAAGAAAAAAAAAATTTCTCTAGGTTCCAAAGAAAGAAGCCTACTGCCCTCAAGTGGTTAACAAATTATGTACTTCGCATTATAACATTGGTTTCAAAGATAGCTTGTTGTCTCTTCATGGTTATGCCACAATATTCTCCAAGCACACAGAAAAAAATCTCAATCTGTACGTAACTACAGAAATTGCATAAAAATCTCACGTATCAAGTAAGAAAGAAATATTCACACATAAAACTAATAACCTTTCTGGATAATTTAACATGCTTTAAAGTACAGTGGTACCTCATGATACGAACCCCTCATGATACGGACCCCTCATGATACGAACCCCTCGTGATACGAACCCGGGGTTTGAAAAAATTTTGCCTCTTCTTACAAACTTTTTTCGGCTTATGAACCCACCGCAGATCGCAAAATGGCGCTCCGCTGCCGCCGCCCGGCTGTAACCTTTTAAAACAGCCGAGGGGCTTCTCGGCGTTCTCCCTTCTTTGTGACGTCAAAGCTCCGCCCATGGAATTCCCTATTGGGATTCCCCACCTCTTTTCCAGCCTCCAGATCAGTCGAAAACGCCGCCGCCGATCGCAAAAACGGCGCTCCGCCAAGCGGCGCCAACCGGGTGAACCTTCTGAAACAGCCGGGCGCTTCTCGGCGGCCTCCGATACCCGAACCCGAACCTGAACTTCCAGGTTCGGCATTCGGAAGAATGCCGAGAAGCCCCCCAGCTGTTTCAGTAGGTGATAGCTGGGCGGTGGCGCTTCTCGGCGGCTTCCCGAACCCGAACCTGAAATGTTCGGGTTTGGGAGACCGCTGAGAAGCCCCCCGGCTGTTTTAAAAGGTGACAGCTGGGCGGCGGCACCCAGCGGAGCACCATTTTGCGATTTTTTTTTCTTTTTGCACACATTAATCGCTTTTTCATTGTTTCCTATGGGAAACAATGTTTCGTCTTACAAACTTTTCGCCTTACGAACCTACTTCCGGAACCAATTAAGTTTGTAAGATGAGGTATTACTTTATATTCAATATTGTTCTATTTCAGATGTTCACTAAACTATGTTTTCTCTACTAGAAAGGAACCTTCAGGGCTATCTTTTCCAAACAATTTTGACCCCCTCCAAAGTGGTGCTCTCACAACACACAGTTTGTGGTAGCCCAATTTTATGAATTGAGGGAGCTCAGGACAGGATGTAGTTTTTAAAAATCATAGTACAGTGGTACCTCTACCTAGGAACGCCTCTACTTACGAACATTTCTAGATAAGAGCCGGGTGTTCAAGATTTTTTTGCCTTTTCTCAAGAACCATTTTCCACTTACAAACCTGAGCCTCTGAAACTGTAACCTGAAAAGGCAGGGAGAAGCCTCCTTGGGGTCTCTCTAGGAATCATGTTCTTACATTGTTAAGTGGGTTATTTATGTTTTTACATTGTTAAGTGGGATTTCCTGATAAGAAAAATCTTTCAGAAAATGTTTCATTACTATCTCGTCTTTTAATAAAACGTTTATATGTTGGTATTGTTGATTTTATCCTTACTGTCCTTTTGGCGTAAGTCTGGAATGGAAATCCTATTGCCCAGGTAAAATTAACCTGGTAAGGATAAGATACTTCTCATTTATTTACCTGTCTTATATTTGTACTTCCAAACAGGTATCTTGAACAACCTATGGTAAATTTCATTTATAGTTTAGCTATCAAGCTTCAAAGTTTACTCTAAGTCAGGGATAGGTAAACTTGGCTCTTCTATGACTTGTGGACTTCAACTCCCAGAATTTCTGAGCCAATCATGCTAGCTCAGGAATTCTAGGAGTTGAAGTCCACATGTCATAGAAGAGCCAAGTTTTCCTACCCCTGCTCTAATTAATTAATTAATTAATTAATTAATTTTATTTTTCATAAATACATAGGAAGAAAATAGACATGTGATAATATAAAAGAGGGTGAAAGTGAACTTAGAGGAGAGGATATATGAAAGGAAGCGAATATATGATAGGTGAAAGAAAGGAAAGACAACTGGACAGGGGACGAAAGGCACACCAGTGCACTTGTGTATGCCCCTTACTGGCCTCTTAGGAACCTGGAGAGGTCAATCGTGGAGAGTCTAAGGGAGAAGTGTTGGGGGTTAGGGGTTGACACAATTGAGTCCGGTAATGAGTTCCACGCTTCGATAACTCGATTGTTGAAATCATATTTTTTACAGTCAAGTTTGGCATGGTTCGTATTAAGTTTGAATCTGTTGCGTGCTCTTGTGTTATTGCGGTTGAAGCTGAAGTAGTCATTGACTGGTAAGACATTGCAGCATATGATCTTGTGGGCAATACTCAGATCGTATTTTAGGTGTCGTAGTTCTAGGCTTTCTAGGCCTAGGATTGTTAGTCTATTTTCGTAGGATATTCTGTTTCGAGTGGAGGAGTGAAGGGCTCTTCTGGTGAAATATCTTTGGACATTTTCAAGGGTGTTGATGTCTGAGATGTGGTATGGGTTCCAGACAGATGAGCAGTAGTGTAGGATGGGTCTGTCAAAAGTTTTGTAGGCTCTTGTGAGTAGAGTGAGGTTGCCTGAGCAGAAGCTGCGTAGGAACAGGTTAACAACTCTAGAGGCTTTTTTGGCGATATTGTTGCAGTGGGCTTTAGCACTTAGGTCATTCGATATTAGTATTCCAAGGTATTTACAGTAATAATATTTACCTTTAGCAATCACCATTCTCAGTTGGCAGTCACCACTGTAGGATTTCATATGATACTGGTGATATAAACTGAAGTTCAAAACAATACTAGCACAAAAAAAATGAGAATATGAAGATCTTCTGAATGTTGGGCATTTTAAATGTAATTTTAAAAATTTCTGGAGCTCCAAATCTTGAACCATTCAATTTTTAAAATATATTTTTAATTATTTAGTAGTCCATGCATCCTATCTGCAACACTAGTGTGTTATATACTGAATTGGAGTATATAAAGCATTCTAACAAGGTCTTGGGTTTATTGCAAACTGTTAGTTCCCCAGAGCCCATCATATATTTTGACAGGAAAAAATAAAAATAATTCCAACTGACTATTTCTGATATTTACAGAACTATAGGGATTAATATTTTAAACTTCTTTAAAATTACTTGCATTTTTTTTAGTTTTTCAACATTTAGAATACAGGTGGTTTTCAACATTTAGAATACAGGTGGTTGCAAAAATTATTATTTATTTGTGTTAAATAGCCAAATTTCAGTAATAAAATATTTTCTTGTCAGCAGCTAAAGCAAGAAAGAGAATGTACCCACATCTTTTTTTTTTATCCCCAAAGACTTTAAAGGGAAAGAACATATGCCTGAATGTTTTAAAATGCTGAATTGTCCAGAATAAGCAAATATGGCTATAGCATATTGATAAATCACTTCCACTTGGCAGAAAAACTAAACAAATCATGAACCTTCCATCTTCGGTTTGTTTAGCCTTCTTTCCAAACCAGCATCCCTGGTTTATTTCTCAATTAACAAGTCAGAAGAAAACCAGATAAATTAAAAAAGTTCATTGACAAAGTGTTCCATCGTTTTTTCAAGAATGGTTATAATGGTTCAAGAATGGCTGCCACAGATATGGAAACAAAATCAGGAACAACCAGCAGCAGCAAAGCAAGTCGGACCATTTTCTACTTTCTGTTTCCATGGAAATGGAAAGACACAGGAAAAAATGATAAGAACAGTATCCTTTTTTTCCCCTATTTCAAACTGAAAGGAAAAAGGGAATGACTAAGAATTTGGTGTCATATTTCAGCAGAAAACTGACTTGGGCTACAAAAATTAGCTCCTGAACAATTTCCACCATCACTCAAGAAACATAGAAATATAGAAGACTGATAGCAGAAAAAGACCTCCTGGTCCATGTAGTCTGCCCTTATACTATTTCCTGTATTCTATCTTACAATGGATATCCCAGGCATGTTTAAATTCAGTTACTGTGGATTTACCAAACACGTCTGCTGGAAGTTTGTTCCAAGGATCTACTACTCTTTCAGTAAAATAATATTTTCTCACGTTGCTTTTGATCTTTCCCCCAACTAACTTCAGATTGTGTCCCCTTGTTCTTGTGTTCACTTTCCTATGAAAAACACTTCCCTCCTGGACCTTATTTAATCCTTTAACATATTTAAATGTTTCGATCATGTCCCCCCTTTTCCTTCTGTCCTACAGACTATACAGATTGAGTTCATTAAGTCTTTCCTGATACGTTTTATGCTTAAGGCCTTCCACCATTCTTGTAGCCCGTCTTTGGACCCGTTCAATTTTGTCAACATCTTTTTGTAGGTGAGGTCTCCAGAACTGAACACAGTATTCCAAATGTGGTCCCACCAGCGCTCTATATAAGGGGATCACAATCTCCGTCTTCCTGCTTGTTATACCTCTAGCTTTGCAGCCAAGCATCCTACTTGCTTTTCCTACTGCCCGACCACACTGCTCACCCATTTTGAGACTGTCAGAAATCACTACCCCTAAATCCTTCTTTTCTGAAGTTTCTGCTAACACAGAAGGGATTCTCAAACTGTGGATTGCAACCCTTCAACAAATGTGTAGCAGATTGCACTCACTCCCAATCTGTTAATGCTGGGCTGGGCCAAGTGAATTACTGGGCTTCTTATCTGACACCTTTTTTGAAAGTAAAGGGTTTGTTACCATGAGTCACTGAAGAGAGGCCCAGTGCTAGGAGCAAATTCTAGGAGACATCCAGGTCTAGTTGGCAAGCTTGGTTTGCCCAGACATGCTAAATCACTGCCATAATTCACCAGGACCAAGAAACAGCTATCTTGTCCAGGCAAAACAGATGTTTTGTCAGAGAGAAAGTTCCGGGAGTTTTTGAAGCTATGAGAGAAGAGGGTCACACAAATTCATTTCTTATTTTAGGAAATTGTGTCAGCACAAGGTTTGAGGATCTTTGACTTAGTAATTTGCAGATTTCAGAGCTGCAGTGTTTAGGAAGCCTGATCTATGTTTGCCAACAAGCAGACGGTGTGAGGAACTTTTCAAGAACTTCTATAACCGATGCTAACAGAGGGAAGGTACTACAATTTGATTACACAAATAATCTATTGCTACTGATAAAACTCATAGATCAGGTATGAAGCGTCCCAAACCCAATCCCCAATTTTTTTATTTATAGGTTCACAGATTGAGAAAGTCTACTGACTTAGGCCATGGAGACCTGTTATCAAATCAATTCATAAACATACTAATGATGTGGTTCCAAATATACCATTCTTACAGGTCAGTGATGGTGACCTTTTGCTTTGCGTGTCAAAAGGGGTGTGTATGGGTGTGCTAGTATGCGTACATGTGCCCACACCCCTTCCCTCCCCTTCATGTATGCACACATCCTCACACTGCCCCCCCCGGTGTATGCACACAGGCAGTAATGGGCAGCCAATTTTTTTACTGCCACGCTGCGGGTGTGGCTTATTTTGTGGGTGTGGCTTAATGGTCATGTGACTGGATAGGAGTGGCTTGCTGTCCATGTGACCAGGTGGGAGTGGCTTGAATGATCATCATCGTTCAAGTGAACTGTTAAGTCCTCGGCTTACAACCTTACCAGTGTTGCTCGCTGGGGTTACAATTTGCTTCGCGATTCCCACGCTCTCCTTCCTGGGTGGTGACCCAGGAAGGAGAGTGCCTCAGGCTGGGTAGCTAGGTAAATGGGTGCTGCCAGCACCGCTTCCACCCATGCCTTCTGCTTGCACCTCGGTGGGAGGTGGTCCCGTGAGGCTAGAAGAGAGCCGGGCAGGAGAGAGGGAAGCTCGTCCGAGGCCAGGAAGAAGAAAAGAGGAAAAAAGCAAGGAGCAGAGACGTAGCAGCATCAGCAGGGGTAAAAGAGAGAGCTGAGCCGAGACCAGTAATCAAGGAAGTGACAGCCGCCGATCAGCTGGAGCTGCACACGCATCTTCATTTCCGCCGGTGGAACTGTCTTCCACCCCATCCTGCCTGCTGCCCACCCTGCGCATAAGCCTTTCTGAAGGTTAAAAAAAAAAAGGCCCAAATGGGTAAACTGAAAGTTCAGGAAAACCACTTCTGTTTTGCCATTGTGCTGTTTTTTGCACTCCGGAGGGTTCAGGAAGCTTCCCTGAACCCTCCGGAGTACAAAAAACAGCACAACAGCAAACTGTAAGTGCATATTTACGAACTTCCAGTTTGTCCATTAGGTGATTTTTTTTGTCTCCGGGACTTCAGGGATGCTTCCCTGAAGCGTCCGGAGGGTGAAACAGCCTTTCCCAAGGCTGAAAATTAGCTGACCAGAAGGCGCATGAGTGCTGGAGCTGAAACATGGCAAAGTGTCGGGTGCCTCCCAAAATGGCTCCATGTGCCACCGGTGGCATGCATGCCGTAGGTTCACCATCGTGGTTATAGGTTAATAAAAATAAGTATAAATTTCTTTAGAACAAAATGTTCTCTTCAATTATGCTTTACATCCAATCTTTAGGAGACATTTACTATTTAGATACATACAAGTATACCTATTGGTTGATGTGTTCGTTTTTCATCATAACCAATTAAATATTTCCACTTAATATCCAGGCTGCCTCTGCTGTTTATTCTTCATTAGCTGCTTTTTGAAGAAGTTGCAAAGAGGAAGTTAACCAAACAATAATCTAAAAAAAGAGGGCACACCTTGTCTCCAATTTGACCTGTTCCCCAATGCTAAGAAGCATCTGTGTTATGCAGGTTCAGATGTATTTGTTGCTTGGGGGGGGAAATGGCAGGTGGAAAGAAAAAAAACACAAAATGTTTTAATTTCTGCTGTCTAACTTTCCTGAAAGTTGACTGACAGAGGAAAAGATTAACAGAGAACAAAGCAGAAAGAAGGTGTCAGGACTCGCTTCTGGTCTTTATACTAGCTGCCTGCATTTCCTTCTAATTCACTTTATAAACTCCTAAATCATGGGTGTCAAACTCGATTTCATTGAGGGCTGCATCAGGGCTGTGTTTGACTTGGGTTAGCTCAATGTCAAGGGGTTGTGTGGAGACTGGAGCACTCTGCCAGCGAAAACAGGCTTCTGGGCTCCATTTTTGCTGGCAGAAGCACTGCAGGCTAGTTCTTCCAAGGCGGCCCCACAATCCAGATTTAAGCAATATGCAGGCTAGATCCAGTCCACAGGCCTTGAGTTTGACACACCTGTCCTAGATGGAGTTCTGTATGTTAAAGTCCATGACCCTAGAATACATGATAGAGTAAATTAAGTTTTATGTTTAAGATCTCTATCCTTATTAGTAAAAGTTAGAACCAAGGCCCTTGTATCAGAGTCAATTATTATACAACTGGGGCAAATATCTATACCTAAAAAAAGAATCATTCATTGAAGTCATTTTTTCCCCAAAGAGATATCAGAAAAAGAATGGATTTAATGCTGTATGAAATTGGAAAAATATGAGTCAAATGGAATTCAATGAAAAATCATGTAGGACCTCTCTTTTTCATCAGGTCTATGTCAGAAATTCAGTGTAATAATGCTCATCAGACACACAAAGAATTTCACAAGTTAAGAAAGATACTAGATATGTCTATACTCTGTTTTTTGTAACTCCCCACCTTAGCAGAAGTCCTGGTTACTTCAGATAACGATATTATCCAGTCATAGATGTTGGATAACAAGTAATCAAACTCAAAGGAAATGATGCATATTATGTGTTTATCAAAATGACAGGAAAGTTAAGCATACAGTCCAGCCTCTTTCAGTAACATTAGCAGAAGTAGCAAAAATTTAAAATGATGATATTTAATTTATATATGTCATAAATTCATATGTTAAAAAACCAAACAAAACATCATATGACTTTTCCATCATTAAGATGTTGTGTTGTGAGCCGCCCCGAGTTTGCGGAGAGGGGCGGCATATAAATCCAATAAACCTAAACCATAAACCTAAGATCACATACAAAATATACACTATTAGTTTACCAATTTAGTAAATCTTTTTATTTCCTACCATATCAAGCTACATTGGAAGATGTTATCTTAGGGTGTGCCCACATATCTGGGAATACATCTCACCAAGTCACATGAGACTAACTTCTTAAAAAATACACATTAGATCAATGTTGTTATAGCCCACTGTAGTTCTCTTTTCATATATTCCCCCTTGTTATTATTAACTCCTTTGAAACAATATGGCATGCTATTATTTAGATACCCTGTATCACAATAATCAGATTACAGTATAGTAATAATTAAAATGGGATGACAAAGACAGTTTTATAACTGAGCCACAAAAGTGATAGTAGATGAAAGCCAGCAAACCATCTCAATTTATTATTCCCCCCATCAAATCATGACCTTTAAGTTCAGATAAAAAAACCCCACTAACATTATGTCAACAATATCCAACTTGTGAAAATTATTTATATACTGTACAGTAATATTCATTGTATCAGGAATGTTTATGTGACTAATACAGCCATGGAATTTATTAGCTCATCATCATGCAATAAAATTGTATTAAACCAAGGAAATATAGAAAGGCGATACATTCAAATACTGTAAAGCAATAAAGAAGAAAAGCTAATCCTGAAAGAGATTGTTCTCAGATTAATTCTGAATGAACTGCATTCCTGGTCATCCGTTATATGCAGGATTTAATGAATTATTTAATAATTAAATACCATCTCCAAACTTAATAAAATACTTCATAAAATAAAAAGCAAAAACAAATTCTCCATTTATGACAAGACTAGTCAAATTTTCCCGGATGTGGTAACTCTCCATTTGCTGAGATATTGTTCTCAGAATTATTTCTAAGTCCATGCAAACATTGATGCATTCATTGTATCTAAGTAGTTATGAATTATACATTATAATGTATGTAATGTACTCATAAATATCAAATAATTCATCTATCCCACCAATTCAAAACAATCTGACAATGGTAAGGGTTGTTTTTAAAGTAAAAAGGCTACTTTGGAGCATGTATGTAACAATTCATCTTTAAAGCAGCCACCTTATTTCTGATTACAAGGTAATCTAAACCTCGAATGCACCATCCTAGGAAAAAGACACATTTAAGAATTTGCAGACAATTGTTGCATGTGTGTGCCTACATAGCCTTTGACTACAAAGTGCTGCACAGCTTTAACACATAAGCTAAAGAAAAGAGAAAATGACAAAAACATACCTCTCTTCACTTAAATAAAAGTCCACTTGAAACAAAGGCAGGTGACATATAGAATTCCCAAATACTTATGCACAATTTTTAATAGCATGAATTATAGCCATAACCATGAGAATGCCTTTATGGTATCAAAAACAGGAAATGTACAATTTATTTAAATGCTCAAATAATTAGTCTTATAAACAGAAATAATGAAAAAAAGAGCTGTAATTTAAGATTAGAGCTCACAACACTTAGTTGAGTTTGGTTGTTCTAAAGAGATAAAACTTTTTTATCAATATGAAAATTATTTAGTTACAAATCAACAGATTCTTGGATGGCTTAGGTAATCTCTATACTTACTTGAATCTTCCCATCGGAGCAGATGCAATTTCCAAGCGGAGTAATACAGGAACCCCAAGACCAGAAAGAGGCAGAGAGCAAGTAGCACATTACGCATAAACACCAGAAGTCCCATCTTCATATGAAACAGCTCTTCTATAAAATCTGGGTGGGAAAAAAAGGGGGGTATTTTCAAATTGCTTTATATAGCATAAGATTAAGATGTTTGACCAGGACTGGAGAAACTTAGGTTTTCTTGAACAAATTACTTTCATTCAATCCAGACAACTTTGTGTGAATGTTGTTATGGGGACCAATTGAAAGAAAGAACCTTATTTATTTATTGGATTTATATGCCGCCCCTCTCCGCAGACTCGGGGCGGATAACAACAGTGATAAAAAAACAGCATGTAACAATCCAATACTAAACAACTAAAAAAACCCTTATTATAAAACCAAACATACATACAAACATACCATGCGTAAATTGTAAGGCCTAGGAGGAAAGAATATCTCAGTTCCCCCATGCCTGACGGCAGAGGTAGGTTTTAAGAAGCTTACGAAAGGCAAGGAGGGTGGGGGCAATTCTAATCTCTGGGGGGAGTTGGTTCCAAAGGGCCAGGGCCACCACAGATAAGGCTCTTCCCCTGGGTCCTGCCAAACGACATTGTTTAGTTGACGGGACTCGGAGAAGGCCCACTCTGTGGGACCTAACTGGTCGCTGGGATTCGTGCAGCAGAAGGCGGTCCCTGAGGTAATCTGGTCCGGTGCCATGAAGGGCTTTATAGGTCATAACCAACACTTTGAATTGTGACCGGAAACTGATCGGCAACCAATGCAGACTGCGGAGTGTAGATCAACTTGAGTTCCTACAGAAAAATTGGGATATACAGTAATTCTAACAAAGAAATAAATTTTAAAAACAAACTATGTTTAAGTTATCTAAGCATGCTCCATTCCCAACCTAAATAATATTGAGACATTCTTATTCATGACACCCAAGTGGAAGTAAGTTTTGTGAAAGGAACAGGATGCATTTCTCAATAATCAGCTGCTTTTCCAAGCGTGAGTCAGAAATGCTGCTGCTAGGTGTTATTAGAAAGCTTAATCTGAAGAACCTGTTCACTATTGAATTGTTTCTCAGGAACATACCATTTTGGTTATTTAAATTTAAGCAATGGCCAAAGTAAATTGTCATGCCAAAAAAATATTTCACAGAATTAAGATATGACACTGGAGAATACAGTATAAACACCTTTTAATTATATAAGTAACTACTTCAGCATAATTACTTTAATATAATGTTGTAACAATCCATTTGTACTGTAAATATACCACAGTATGTATTAAGATAAATCCACATTTTTTGGTATAGTAACAATAGGATAGGTACTATAAACTAATATTAAGCTACACTGATTTGTATGGTGGTTGCAAAGTGTTTCTCATTAGACCCTGGAAAATTAGTATTATGTTGCTCATCCCATGATGTAGCAAGAATAATAATTGCTTGCAATTCTGCTATTCTAGAATAGACCACTAATTTAATGCATGAGTCATTGTGGTTAAATTTATAAGTTGTATAAGAATCACAAGAACAAATATTTTGGAGGAATGGTTCATTTGCATTATTTCGGACTAGCTACATACAAACCTAGACCAAGAGACACTTTGAACCACAAGCTTAATCACATTCTTTGCCCTTCCTGTCTTCCCGTTAACAAGAGCAGTTTGAGTAATCAATCAGAATGAAGCTGGAAAGGACCTTGGAGTCTTCTAGTTCAACCCCTTTCTCAAGTAGAACCCTACACCTGGTACCATTTACCTGGTACCCAATACCTTGGTACCTGGTACCAGATTACCTCAGGGACTGCCTTCTGCTGCACAAATCCCAGCAACCAGTTAGGTCCCACAGAGTGGGTCTTCTCCGGGTCCCGTCAACCAAACAATGTGGTTTGGCAGGACCCAGGAGAAGAGCCTTCTCTGTGGCGGCCCCGGCCCTCTGGAACCAACTCCCCCCAGAGATTAGAATTGCCCCCACCCTCCTTGCCTTTCGTAAGCTGCTTAAAACCCACCTCTGCCGCCAGGCATGGGGGAATTGAGATACACTTTCCCCCTAGGGCTTTACAATTTTATGCATGGTATGTCTGTATGTATGATTGGTTTTTATATAATGGGTTTTTAACTGTTTTTAGTATTGGATTATTGTCATATACTGTTTTCTTACTGTTGTTAGCCGCCTCGAGTCTGTGGAGAGGGGCGGCATACAAATCCAATAAATAAATAAATAAATAAATAAATAAATAAAATAAATACATTTAAGATAGGTCTTTTCTTAAAAACCTCCAGTGATGGACCACTCACAACTTCTGAAGGAAAGCTGTTCCACTGTGTCAGGCCGAAGCCATCATTTTGAGTTAGAGACTTTGGCCTGCCACAAGTAGAAAAGTACTGTGGGAATTGGGGAGGTGTGGTTACATGTGAGAGAAAGATACTAGCCACAACAAATTATTTCCAGTGATTCAAGGTCATCCTTTGTTCAGCACCAGACGAAAGTACAGGTGAGGATTGTGGGCATTGAGAGAACCGGAGTGGTCCATGTGATGAACTTGTGTCTGTGGGGACGAGGGATGAATCTTAACCTGGGTGGAGAACTGTAAGAAAAGTTAGTATTGGGTTGACTAGAGTTGGTAACCAACATGACTCTGTCAATAAATTGGAACTTGTAAGAAGGCCAAGGTTGGGATTCTGATTTATTTCTCAGGTGTTATTTGGAACGCTGACCCACTGTTTAATTGTCCTCGCTGTTAGGAAGTTTCTCTTTAATTCCAGGTTGGTTTTCTCCTTGATTAGTTTCCGTTCATTATTTCTTGTCTTGCCTTCTAGTGCTTTGGAAAATAATTTGACCTCCTCTATCAACACTGAACTTCTTCGTGAATCTTTTTGTGGCAGCCCCTCAAATATTGGAATCTGCTGCCATGTTGTTCTGTCGAGGTCTCTGATAGAATCCTCCCGAAAATTCACAGATACAAAAATGTCAGACACACACACGTTTGAAAATTCAAAACAATGTTCTTTATACCAAAAATCCAAATGAACTAAGCACTCTTTTGGTATAGCAAAGAGCACTCGTCTCCAAACAAACTGGTCATTTGTACAAGTCCCTTATCAGTTCTGTGATACTTAGCTTGCAGCTGTGAGGCAATTCACAGTCCTTCTTTCACAAAGTGAAACACACTTTGCTCTGCTTTAGTTTCAAAGTGGGGGAAAATCAGCACACAAAGGTCGAAGTCAGCAAGGCAGGCACAAAACACAACAATCAGATAATCCTCCACAATGGCCAAACTCACAGGCTGCTATTTATAGCAGCCTCACTAATTACCACAGCCCCACCCAACCACAGGTGGCCTCATTTTCTTTGATAATAATCTCTCAGTTGTTGCTGCCTATGCATCGCTCTCCGCATGCATGGCTGTATCATTAACTCTTGTTCCGAATCCAAGGAGGAGCTAGATAATTTATCTCCTTCTAAGCTGTCTGCCACACTCTCCTCCTCCCTGTCACTCATGTCTTCTTGATCAGAGGAGCCTTCATCAGCAGATTCCACCGGGAGCACAACAGGCTTGCGGCATGTGGATGTCTCCCCCACATCCACAGTCCTTGGGGCAGGAGCTGGGCCAGAACTAACCACACCACGTTATCCCCTAACTAGCTATATCCAATTCCTGCAACCATTCTTCAAATGTTTTTTACCTCCCTGACCTTAATCATCCTAGTTGCTCTTCTTTTCATTTTTTCCAAAGTCTCAACATCTTTTTTGTAATAAGGTGACCAAAACTGGATGCATTATTCCAGATGTGGTCTTATTAAGGATTTATAAAGTGGAACCTATCTAACTATTTCCTGTTTTGATCCAACACCATTCTAAAAAACTAGCTTGGTCAGGAAACCACAAAAATCCTAAATGTACACACATCAATGAAAGGACAGTGAGAAGAGGAAGCACTCAATCCTGTTTTATAAAAGATAATTTAAAAAAGAACGTGTTAACATCTAAAACCCAGGAAAGTAATAACTAGCAGCCAGCATGGGTTTGTTAAAAATAGATAATTCCAAACCAATCCCATTTCATTCTTCAACACCGTTAATAAATTAGTAGACTGGAAAAATACTGTGGACATAATATATCTAGACTTCAGCAATGCATTCGACAAAGTAGACCATAACTTACTTCTTCATAAACTAGAGAAAAGTGGGATAGGCAACTTCATTACCAGATGGATCCACAACTGGCTGACAAACTGTACTCAACAAGTAGTCCTTAATGGGTCTAAGTTCACATCGAGAGAAGTAAGCAGTTGGGTACCACTAGGCTATGAAGATATTGAAGTGTAGGCTCAGAACTCTTCCAATATCTTCATAAATAATGTTGAGGGAATAGAAGGGGAACTTACCAAATTTGCAGATGACACTTAAGCTGGCAAGAATAGCTATTAGGAGATAGGCTCAAGATCCAGACAGATCTTGACAGACTTGAGCACTGGGATCTATCTAACAAAATGAAATTCAATGTAGAGAAGAGCAAAGTCCTACCCTTGGGTAAAAAACCCAAAAGTATACAAAACCAGACTTAATAGCAGTGACTGTGAGAGGTATTTTGGAGTCCTAGCTAAATGAGAGTCAGCAGTGTGTAGCAGCAGCCAAAAAAGCCAATGCAATCCTAAATTGCATTAACAGAGGAATACAATGTAGATCAAGTGAGATACTAATACCACTCTATAAAGCCTTAGCTAGACTGCAATACTCTAGGTGCAGTCTAAAAAAAGATGTTGAGACTCTAGAAAAAGTGTTTTATGATTATGATCCCGCTATACAGAGTGCTGGTGAGACCACATTTGGAATACTGTCTTCAGTTCTGGAGACCTCACCTACAAAAAGATATTGACAAAATTGAACAGGTCCAAAGATGGGCTACAAGAATGGTGGAAGATCTTAAGCATAAAACGTATCAGGAAAGACTTAATGAACTCAATCTGTATAGTCTGGAGGACAGAAGGGAAAAGGGGGATATGATCAAAATATTTAAATATGTTAAAGGGTTAAATAAGGTTCAGGAGGGAAGTGTTTTTAATAGGAACACAAGAACAAGGGGACACAATCTGAAGTTAGTTGGGGGAAAGATCAAAAGCAACATGAGAAAATATTATTTTACTGAAAGAATAGTAGATCCTTGGAACAAACTTCCAGGTTGGTAAATCCACAGTAACTGAATTTAAACATGCCTGGGATAAACATATATCCATCCTAAGATAAAATACAGAAAATAGTATAAGGGTAGACTAGATGGACCATGAGGTCTTTTTCTGCCATCAGACTTCTATGTTTCTATGTAAGTGCAGAGGAGAGCAACCAGGATGATCAGCGGACTGGAGACTAAATCGTATAAACAGTGGTTGCAAGAACTGGGCATGTATAATCTAGCGAAGAGGAAGGAGAGACATGGTAGCAGTGTTCCATTATTTGAGTGGTTGCTACAGAGAGGAGGGGATCAAGCTATTATCCAAAACACCTGAAGGACAAACAAGGAATAATGGATGGAAACTGATCAAGGAGGGATTCAACCTAGAAATAAGGAGGAATATTCTGAAACTGAGAACAATCAACCAATGGAACAGTTTACCTTATGAGGTTGTGGGAGCTTCATTACTTGAGGTTTTCAATAAGAGATTGGGCTGACATTTGTCAGAAATAGTGTAGGGTCTCTATACTAGAGGGGGTTAGACTAGATGACCTACAAGGTCCCTTCCAACTCTGTTAATCTGTTTTCTGTTCACTATTATGCCCTACAACGAAATTCCATCAGAGATTCTATTTTGTTAAGTTACATATTAAAATCACCTGGGTGGTATGATGCATTCTTCACTGTGTCCAATTTAGTTTTGCTATTTTATTAAAACATTTTAACAAAGTACTGGACAAACTGTTCTGAATTCCACAATAATCCCAGGCAATCTGAAGCAATTACGGTGATTTGCATATTTTTTTTCAACCTGATGTGAAATTTAGATAGACAATATGAATTGATTTCAGGGTGATCTGTAGCATACATTGGCTAGATATACACACACAGGAATGCTATACCAGAATTAGGTGGTTTAGATTAAGTTTAACATGTTCTTTCATCAGTTTTTATTTATGATTTAGTACGTTCTCAAGAGCAAACCATGAGAACAAAATGTATGGCTAAAGTCATTAGACTGAGGCAATTGTTGCTCTTTGCTCCACTTCACCTAGTCTTTGTTTACAAGCTACAGTATGTGATGTAGGAATGAGTGCACTTTAGGAATTAAAGCAACAAAATAAAAGCACAGCCACCACTTCAGACATGACTGCACACAAGAACCCTGAAAAAGGCAACTTCATGTCAGCTGAATTCTAGCAGGTTTGTATTAGTATTATTTATTAGATTTGTATGCCATCCCTCTCCGAAGACTCGGGGCGGCTAACAACAATATAAAAAGACAATATAAACAAATCTAATATTAAAAATAATCTAAAAAACCCCAATTTAAATAACCACTCATACATACAAGCATACCATGTATAAATTCTATAAGCCTAGGGGAAAAGGAAATTTCAATTCCCCCATGCCTGACGACAGAGGTGGGTTTTAAGGAGCTTGCGAAAGGCAAGGAGGGTGGGGGCAACTCTGATATCTGGGGGGAGCTGGTTCCAGAGGGTCGGGGTTGCCACAGAGAAGGCTCCGGCCCTCTGGAACCAACTCCCCCCGGAGATTAGAATTGCCCCCACCCTCCTCGCCTTTCGTAAGCTCCTTAAAACCCACCTCTGCTGTCAGGCATGGGGGAACTGAGATATTCTTTCCCCCTAGGCCTTTACAATTTATGCATGGTATGTTTGTTTGTATGTATGCTTGGTTTTACAAATAAGGGTTTTTAAATTGTTTTAGTATTAGTTTTTAGTATTGGATTTACATGATGTTTTCTACTATTGTTGTTAGCCGCCCCGAGTCTACGGAGAGGGGCGGCATACAAATCCAATAAATGAATGAATGAATGAATGAATGAATGAATGAATGAATGAATGAATGAATGAATAAATAAATAAATAAATAAATGACATTGCTTAGTCAACGGGACCCAGAGAAGGCCAACTCTGTGGGACCTAACTGGTTGCTGGGATTCGTGCGGCAGAAGGCGGTCCCGGAGATATTCTGGTCCGATGCCATGAAGGGCTTTATAGGTCATAACCAACACTTTGAATTGTGACCGGAAACTGATCGGCAACCAATGCAGACTGCGGAGTGTTGGTGTAACATGGGCATGCCTTGGGAAGCCCATGATTGCTCTCGCAGCTGCATTCTGCACAATCTGAAGTTTCCGAACACTTTTCAGAGGTAGCCCCATGTAGAGAGCATTACAGTAGTCGAACCTCGAGGTGATGAGGGCATGAGTGACTGTGAGCACTGAGTCCCGGTCCAGATAGGGCCGCAACTGGTGAAATCATGGCTTCAACTTTCCATAGTCTGTTTTCAAATACCTTCTCCCAAAATGTGGCAAGTGAAGATGCTATGGGCTGCTGAGAGCACTCTGGTGGGAATAAAAGAACACGTTCCATAAATAACTAAGCAATGCTGAGAGTTTCCTCCAACATCAAAGAAGAGGATTGAGGATACACCTCACCAAGATGCTATGAATGAGCAATTATAATCTCCCCGCTGAGCTCTGCTCCCTGCTAAGCATTGCCCCTGAACTTCAATCTTCCATTTGACCAAATAACTAGGAAAAGCCAAACCTTGAATGTCTCCATGCATCATGTACATCCGGCTGTTGCTTCCCTCTCACCAATCTGCTGTGGGCGAACAGTGTTCGGAAACTTCAGATCATGCAGAATGCAGCTGCAAGAGCTATGCCTTCCTAAATATGCCCATGTCACACCAACACTCCGCAGTCTGCATTGGTTGCCGATCGGTTTCCGGTCACAATTCAAAGTATTGGTTATAAAGCCCTTCATGGCATCGAACCAGAATATCTCTGGGACGGTCTTCTGCCGCACGAATCCCAGCGATCAGTTAGGTCCCACAGAGTTGGCCTTCTCCGGGTCCCGTCGACTAAACAATGTCGTTTGGCGGGACCCAGGAGAAGAGCTTTCTCTGTGGTGGCCCCGACCCTCTGGAACCAACTTCCCCCAGATATCAGAGTTGCCCCCACCCTCCTTGCCTTTCGTAAGCTCCTTAAAACCCACCTCTGTCGTCAGGCATGGGGGAACTGAGATATTCCTTTCCCCCTAGGCTTATAAAATTTATGCATGGTATGTCTGTATGTATGATTGGTTTCTTAAATTGGGGTTTTTTACATTACTTTTAATATTAGATTTGTTCATATTGTCTTTTTACTGTTGTTAGCCGCCCCGAGTCTATGGAGAGGGGCGGCATACAAATCTAATAAATAAATAAATAAATAAAATATTACAGAAATTTCACCTGACAGCCAGGTGAAGGCCCAAAGTTGCAACTGGACAAATTAGCAATCTAAAATTTCCATGTATCAGCATTCAGAAGGATACAAGTAGTCCTCAACTTACAACCCTTTTTTAAGTGACCATTCAAGGTAACAATGGCACTAAAAAAGTGATTGATGAGTGGTTTTCACAAACATTGCAGCATCTCCAAGGCCATGTGATCAAATTCAGGTGCTTGACAACTTTATGTATTTATGACAGCTGTACTGTCCCAGAGTCATATGGTCACCATTTTTTAATTTTATTTTACTAGATTTGGAAGGGACCGTGTAGGTCCTCTAGTCCAACCCCCTGCTCAGGCAGTAGTCCCTATTCCATTTTGGACAAATGACAGTCCAATCTTTGTTCGGAAACTTCAGATCGTGCAGAATGCATCTGCGAGAGCAATCATGGGCTTCCCAAGGTATGCCCATGTTACACCAACACTCCGCAGTCTGCATTGGTTGCCGATCAGTTTCCGGTCACAATTCAAAGTGTTGGCTATGACCTATAAAGCCCTTCACGGCATTGGACCAGAATATTTCCGGGACCGCCTTCTGCGGCACGAATCCCAGCGACCGGTTAGGTCCCACAGAGTTGGCCTTCTTCGGGTCCCGTCGACTAAACAATGTCGTTTGGCAGGACCCAGGAGAAGAGCCTTCTCTGTGGCGGCCCCGACCCTCTGGAACCAGCTCCCCCCAGAGATCAGAACTGCCCCCACCCTCCTTGTCTTTCGTAAAGTTCTTAAGAACCATCACTGCCGTCAGGCATGGGGGAATTGAGACATCTCCCCCGGGCCTATACAGTTTATACATGGTATGTCTGTGTGTATGCTTGCTTTTAATAATGGGTTTTTTAGTGTTTTTTAAATTATTAGATTTGTTCTTACATTGTCTTTGTTATTGTTGTGAGCCGCCCCGAGTCTACGGAGAGGGGCGGCATACAAATCTAATAAATAATAATAATAATAATAATAATAATAATAATAATCATCATCATCATCATCATCATCTCCCCTTGAAAATCCCAAGTGTTGGAGTGCTCACAACCCCTGCAGGCAAGCTGTTCCACTGATTGATCGCTCTCATCGTCAGAAAGTTCCTCCCAGTAACCTTACCACTTAGCTTTTGACAAGTCAACGGGGTCAGGTCGGTTCACTTAAAAACTGCATGATTCACTCAACTACTTCAATTATTTGCTTAACAACTGTGGGGAAAAGGACTTAACGTGGGGCAAAACATTTTCCTTGCTTAACCATAGAAATTTTCAGCTCAATTAGGGTCAACCGTCAAGGACTACCTGTGTAGCCAATGCTACTACTGCAATAGTGTACCATTGCTGCAATAAAACAAAAACCTTCTAATCATAAATTTGATAAGAGGCAGAGTTACTAAAAAAGGGTCTCACAATTAATGTTGTAACCCTTTCCATAAAAATCTAGGAAGCCTATATACCCATGATGATTAACCTATGGCACACGTGCTACAGGTGGCATGCGGAGCCATATCGAAGGGCACTTGAGGCATTGCCCTAGGTTAGCAGCAGCACACAGGTGCACACTAGCCAGCTGATTTTCGGCCTTGGGGAAGGACATTTCACCCTCCTGAAGCACTGGAGTGCGAAAAACAGCACAACGGGCAAAACGGAAGTCTGTTTTTCTGAACTTCCGGTTTGCCCGTTTGGCTGTTCTTTCACTGTCCCAGGCTTCAGTGACGCCTGTGCGCATGCGTGGAGATGGGGCGGAATTGTGTGCATTCACAGTGCCGGGGGGGGGGGTTTGTGCATGCACACATCCTTTTGGCCAGCGGTGGGCTATGAGCTGGAACGCTAAATTGTGCTCGCCACCGTGGCTCATAAGTTCTTGCGGGACCAGCACGATTTTGCTGCTACACCTGTGGAAGTAGCAAAATTGCGCCCGTGTTTCAGCGAGGTTTTATCGGTGGCTCCATGCACGATTTTGCTACCTCCACAGGTGCAGCAGCAAAATCGCGCAGGTCCCACAAGAATTTACAAGCCGCGGCGGAGAACTCAATTTAGCGTTCCGGCTTGTAGCCCACCGCTGCTTTTGGCACACAAACCAAGAAAGGTTCACCATCACTGATGTATACTCTCCTCAGCCATTTATATCAATGATTCTCAAACTCCGATCTGACAATTGCAAAGTGATTCCCTCACAGCTTTTCCATTTTCACCAATCAAAACTGGCATCCTCTGGAACTCCCTGCCTCCCCATTTCACCCAAAGTTAACTGGCTAGACCAGGGCCATTTATTGCCCCAACATGCCATCTCCCTGCATTCATTGCCAGTCAGTTGGCCAAACAAGAGCCAATTCACCAACTCAGCCCCATATCCCTGCATTTACTCAATTGCTCATCACCTCAGTACCCATCACACAATATTCCCACCAATTAATAACGGATTGATTCTGAAAACACCCGATTTACTGAAACATACAAAAGTGGATTCCCAAGCTCCTGCTGTCAAAAACAGGAAGGGGTTATTGTTTATTTAATTGTGTGCTTTTGGCACTTTCAAGCATCTACATTAGTTGTCCACATTCACAATCACAGTTGAAGAAATGCTAGTTTAAATAAATAGGAGTAGCTGACAAAAGCATTCTATTAAGTGTTTTTTTAAAGGACTGGCAGAACCAGTCACTTTTATTTATTATTGCAAATTTACAAAGGCTAACATGTTGGAACTACTATAGCCAAGTTCTGGGTGTAGTAGTGTGTGCGTGCTGCTCTTGACTCAGATCTTCCATATCCTGTACATGTTCCTTTTGTTTTCCTTAGCTAGATGTATGACTTTATATTTCTCCCTCTTAAATTTAATTGTTTTGTTTCCGCCTACTTTTCCAGCCAAAGTCTTGTGGCATTTCCTCCCCTCACTTTCCAAGTGCAGAATATAGTCCTTGGCATACAGCTACTATTAGGGCTGGAATTTCTGTTGCTAAGCAAGATGGTTGAGCTATGCCCAGGTTTACCACCTTTTTTGTCAGAAACAAGTTTATTTCTTGAGGTAATACAGTGGTAACTCGTGATACGAACCCCTCGTCATACGAACTTTTCGAGATACGAATCCGGGTTTCAGAAAATTTTTGCCTTTTCTTACAAACCTTTTTCGCCTTATGAACCCACTGCCGCAAACGCCGAAGCTGGAAGTTTGGCAAAAGTTCTGGTTCGGGTTTGGGAGAACGCCGAGAAGCACCACCGCCAGGCTGTCACCTTCGCAGAAGAGCCGCGGAGCTGTCGGCCAGTCGGGAGGCTCAAACAGAGGTGGGCAATCCCAATAGGGAATTCCATGGGCGGAGCTTTGACATCACGGAGACGTCCTTCCTGGCCAGCCGAAATGTGGACTCCAGGAAGAACGTCTTCGTGATGTCAGAGTTCCACCCATGGAATTCCCTATTGGGATTCCCCACCTCCGTTTGAGCCTCCTGACCGGCCGACAGCTCCGCAGCTCTTCTACAAAGGTGACAGCCGGGCGGCAGCGCTTCTCAGTGGCCTCCCAAACTTGAACGCCAAACCCGAACTTTTGCCGAACTTCCAGGTTCGGCGTTTGGGAGAACGCTGAGAACCCTCCTGGCTGTTTTGGAAGGTGACAGCCAGGCGGTGGCGCTTCTTGGCGGCCTCCCGAATCCAACCCCAAACCTTTGCCGAACTTCCGGGTTCGGCATTCGGGAGAACGCCGAGAAGCGCCCGGCTGTTTCAAAAGGTGACAGCCAGGCGGCGGCGCCCAGCAGAGTACCGTTTTGCGATTTTTTTTTTTTGCTTGCATGCATTAATTGATTTTACATTGTTTCCAATGGGAAACATTGTTTCATCTTACGAACTTTTCACCTTACGAACCTCCTCCCGGAACCAATTAAGTTCGTAAGACGAGGTATCACTATATTACAATGCAAGAAAATGGTCTGTAACCATAGGAAAGGCTGATGTAAGCCATAATCAGTATGGAATCATAGGTTTGCTAATTGTGCTGCAACCTGATTGACTGTAAGCTATATATAAGGAGTAACACCCTTGCATGGATGTGGTTTGTGCTGGGTAGTTTGTTAGAGTGGTTTGTTATAGTGGTTATAGTTTGTTAGAGTGGTTAGTGAGTTGGTGGTTTAGTGCTTAGTGGGTGGTTGCAGTGGTGGATATAATAGTAGTGTATGATAGTATTGTGATAGTTTTTTTAGAGAAACATTTTGCTAAGAAAAAAAGTAATATATATTTTTACAAGAAAGCCTGCTGCAGTGTTTTTCACTGAAGACTTCAATTAGGTATAGTTGTGAACTGTGGCTAGTTGGTGGGGTTACCTTCCGCATGTGCAAAACTCTCCCCAACACTTTTTGCTATGACTGTTAAGTGAATGATGTGATTGTGAAGTAAATCTGGTTTCTCCCATTGATTTTGCTTGTTGGAAGAAGGCTGTAAATGACAATCATATGGCATGGATGCTGCGACTATCATAAATACATGCTGGTTGCCAAATGCCAGCTTTTGATCACATGATTGTGACGGTCGTAACTGCGACAGTCGTAACTGTGAGGATTAGTTTGTAAGTCACTTTTTTCAGTGCCATTGTAACTATGAACAGTCGTAAAATAATGGTTTAAAGTCAAGGACTACGTGTATTAAAAACCTCATCTTGTCCATGAGTTAATGAAAAAGCCAATTCTTAACTTGTCTTCAACCTTATCTTGCTTGAGCCATTATGTTGTTTGTATTAAATTAGCAAATTATGGTTGGAGAACAGGGGTGAAATGTTCCCAGTCTGCTCGTGCCTGCCAGTCATCCGAGAACCAGGCGGCCTGAGGCTCCACCCATCTGCCCGGCTTCCACCATTTGGGTTCTTTTATCCTCTGTGTACACACAGAATCCTTTGCGCATGTGTAGAGGGCAAAAGAACCCAAATGGTGGCGTTTGGGCAGGTAGGCAGAGCCTCACACTGCCTTCGCGGTCATCTCTCTGATGACTGACAGGCATGAGCAAACCAAGAGCATTTCAGCCCATTGGAGAGTATTTCTGTTGCTTCACTCAAAGGCCAAAGAGGACACACTAACTCATCTTGTACTCAATATGTTCAGTTTTGCTCTTCAAGAGAGACATAAAAAGTACAAGATCCCTTATTGTTTACCAAGGATAGGGCATATTTGTAGTGATATGAACATGTAATCATGTGCATAGCCACACATTTATTGGTAAATAAATAGTACCACAGAAACACTTACAGACTCTGGTGGTCTTTTAGATTAGTCAAGCAAGATTCTTTGGCATAGCATCTTCCCTTTCAAAACCCTACCCAACCACCACCATGCTGAGATTTGATTGGCCCCCAATCCTACTGGCATTTCACAACTGTTTGAAAACCAGTAAGTTCCCCCAACCACATAGGTTGTATGAGCTCATGACTGAGGTTTTTCTTGACATGATTGTGATTCTGTTTGGGTTTGATTGTCCTTTGAGTGCAATTGTACTATCCTTGTGTTACTGTTATACTGTTTTTATTCCATTGATTTT
Organism: Erythrolamprus reginae; assembly: GCF_031021105.1. Taxonomy (NCBI): domain Eukaryota; kingdom Metazoa; phylum Chordata; class Lepidosauria; order Squamata; family Dipsadidae; genus Erythrolamprus; species Erythrolamprus reginae. The sequence continues at coordinate 45,204,162 of NC_091952.1, forward strand.
AATTCTAAATTCACCACCAAGAGTCACAATTGCAACATAGACTATTCTACAAATCGAAGTTCAGGTAGCCCTCAATTTACAACAGTTTGTTTAGTGACCAATAAAAGTTACAATTGCAGTCAAGGAAGTGACTGATGGTTGGTTTTCACACCTACGACCATCGCAGTGTCCCTATAGTCCTGTGATCAAAATTCAGATGCAACACACTGGTATTTATAATGGGATAAATTGTCCTGGCATCATGGATCACCTTATGCAACCATATGACAAGCAAAGTCAGTATGGAAGCTACTTTCACTTAAGAACCATGTTACTAAGTTAACAGCTACAGTGATTCCCTTAACAGCTGGGGAAAGAAAGGTTGTAAAGCAAGGCAAAACTCACTTAACAAATAGCAACATACATTTTGTGCTCAATTGTGGTTGCAAATAGAGGATTACGTGTAATAAATAACTAAATAAACAAGTTCTCTGTGTGTCATAGCATCCCCGAAACTTCTCTTAGCTTAGATGTGGAGTCCATACACATGACAGCATCCAAAGTAAACTCAAGATTCCAAAAACAGTAACAAAATCAATTTGCAACTGAAACCTGTTCCTCTTTATAAAGTGCTACTTATTGATGTGTGTAATTATCCCAGTTTCAAGTTCTCTACTATTTTGCGGTGTTTTTCTTTAAGAGAAATTGTATCCAAATTTAATTTTGGTAGTCTAATTAACTTATTATTATAATATTATTATTATCAAAGCCTCTCTGGGGTTTTTTTTTGTGTACACAATGGCTACAGTCACTTTGTAAATTCAAAGTGAATTTACAGCCTAGCCTAGACCATTTATGGAAATTCATCAGGAGGAAGTACAAATGATTGGAAATAGGCCCAAGAAATACAATTGCATTTGGCTGAACCACAAGACATCAAAACCAAGCTGGTTAAATGTCTGAACTGCTTTGTAAAAAACCCGTCACCTCAGTTATAAAAATAAGTATGTGAAAACAAAGCTTTTTCTGACATCATACTCTAGTGCAGGGGTCACCAACCTTTTAGACCTCAGGAACCACTACATTTATAATTTTCAATCCCGCAGACCGCTAATATGATTTTTTAAAAAAAAAATAGTGAAATATTAAAAAATGCAAATAATTTTTCTGCAGATCGCCAAAATTTTCTCATGGACCACCAGTGACCCATAGACCACTGGCTTGTGACCCCTACTGTAGTGTATGTGTCCATGTATATTCCATATTGTGTTTAACAATGATGCAAGTGAGATTACACAAACCTTTATAAAATTAGAACAAGTTGATGAAACCCATAAGGAAACACTCTATTAGAAGAAGAAAAGGATCAGATCCTTCTGGATCCTCCCTGACCAAAACTATTCCAAACTCTTTTAGCAATGTGTTTCCTGTCAAATTATCTTCATCTGAACAAATGTCACTCTGAGTAGAAATAATGACTATAAATGTTTGAACTGTTTCTACTTCTTAATATCACATAGTGTTGCATATTCTCTAGTGACTTTTACTCCTCGCTCTTTAAACAAAACAGCTTGCTTTACAATTCAAATTGGCATTATTTCACTTTGGGATCATTCAATAATGCAGCTGGAGAATTTCTTTGGCGACTCAGTTATAGACACTGTCAAACTATTCACTAAGGCTGCACTACTATTAATCTTCTTATCATTCCTATCACCCATCTCCTCCCACTAATGACTGTATGACTGTAACTTGTTGCTCGTACCCTTACGATTTCCTGATGGCTTATTTGTACCCTATGACAATCGTTGTGTTGCATCTTAGGAGTCTTGACAAATGTATCTTTTATGTATACTGAGAGTATATGTACCAAAGACAAATTCCTTGTCTGTCCAATTACACTTAGCCAATAAAGAATTCTATAAAGAATTCTTTATTGACTAAGGGAGGCAAATACTGATAGTTCAGTAGAATAATCTTCGGGACCAGAATATCTTCGGGACCGCCTTCTGTCGCACGAATCCCAGTGACCGGTTAGGTCCCACAGAGTTGGCCTTCTTCGGGTCCCGTCGACTAAACAATGTCGTCTGGTGGGACCCAGGGGAAGAGCCTTCTCTGTGGTGGCTCCGACCCTCTGGAACCAGCTCCCCCCTGAGATTAGGATTGCCCCCACCCTCCTTGCCTTTCGTAAACTCCTTAAAACCCACCTCTGCCCTCAGGCATGGGGGAATTGAAACATCTCCCCCTTGCCCATGTTGTTTTGGTGTTTGTTTGATTGATTGTGTGCTTGTTTTTTATATATATTGGGGTTGCTTTTATGAATTTTTTAACCTAAAACTGTAATTAGATTGGTAATTATTAGATTTGTCACTATGTACTGTTTTTGCCATTGTTGTGAGTCGCCCCAAGTCTGCGGAGAGGGGCGGCATATAAATCCAATAAATCTAATCTAATCTAATCTAATTCACCCAAGGGGTGGAAACACAAATGGAGAAAATCTTACACATCAACAAAATAAATCACTATTCTGACACTCATTTTCCCTGTTCCTTCACTTCAACATACCCTATACTAGTTTAGAATACAGCCAAATAAATGCACCGCCCCAGATATTGTAATCCAAGAATTTCAGCAAAACATTGCACAATATTGAGTGATGCGGGCAGCTAGAGCCAAATAGTTGGAGGATTATGAGTAGATGACATCCTATCAAAGTGGATCCACCTCTGGCTACTTCAGAAGAAACGACCATCTTTTTAAAAGAAAAAAAAATGGGTCTCAGGCAAACCATCACTTTAATATGGACATTTCTTTCACTCCCATTTTATTCCTTCCAAGCTGTCAATCTCAACCAATTCCAACCAGCAATTAATTCCAAGACCTCTGTGGGTTAAACAAACAAACACATACACATACACAGTTCCACAAATAAATTTGAATGGCTGATGGAGTGAGCAGGATACTACCTTCAAGACCATCTTCTGCCTCATGTATCTCAGTGGCCTGTTAGGTCCTACCGAGTCGGCCTTCTCCAGATCCCGTTGGCCAGACAATATCGTCTGGTGAGACCTAGGAGAGGAGCCTTCTCTGTGGTGGCCACAGCCCTCTGAAACAAACTCCCTCCAGAGATACGTACCTCCCTCTCCCTCCTGGTCTTTCGTAAAGCTCTGAAAACCCACCTCTGCCAGCGGACATGGGGGCCGTGAGTGATGAGATTGTCTCCGGCCGAGATTATGAATGACTGAATCTGATGAATGTATATGTTTGTATATGGGTTTTTTTTAAACACTTTTAGCAATCTGTATAAGTCTTTTAAAAGTAAATTAGATTTCTTTTATATATTGTTGTATTTATAATATTGCAGGTTGCCCTGAGTTGCTGTGAGGGCAGCATAGAAATCTGATAGATAGATGGATGGATGGATGGATGGATGGATGGATGGATGGATAGATAGATAGATAGATAGATAGATAGATAGATAGATAGATATAGATAGAGACAGACAGAGACAGACAGACAGAGACAGACAGACAGAGACAGACAGACAGACAGACAGACAGACAGAGATGATAGATAGATAGAAGATAGATAGATACAGATAGATATAGATAGAAAGAAAGAATAGAATAGTTAGATAAATAGAAAGAACAGAATAAAATAGAATAAAATAAAATAAAAACAGCCTGATGAAATCGGGACCCCATCCTGGATGGAAAGGCGAAATGAAGCGCCAGGCAACTGGGATGACAAGGGCACCGCATCTCGCCAAATGGCAACGAGGTTGAACTACAGACCATCTGAATAACCGAGGCGGGGCAGAGGAGGCCGAAAGGGATCTATTCTGAAGGCAGGCAGGGATCTTCAGGGCCCTGGCAGGACAGCAAGTTTTTTTTAGGAAGGAGAAACAGGCCAGGAAGCGCAACCGCGAAAAATCTCAGCATCTGACCATTAAAAGGAAGGGGGGTGAAGAGGCAGAAGGACGCAGAAGCAAAGCACCTCTCTCACTTCTTCCTTCTTTTGAGATCGCATCCCTCCTCCGCGCTCCCTCGCTCACCAGAGTAGCGGGCCGATTCCGGCCACCTTTCCTGCGGGCTCGAGTTCTGGACGCCTTGCAACCCGCCATGCCGGGCCGGACGAGAGCAGCGGTCGGCGGCGGTGGCGGCCGCCCTCGCCGGCCTCTAGGGCAAAAGGGGTCGCTCGCCAATCACACAGCAAGGCGGATCTCCCGACGGCCAATGGAAGGAGGGCGAGGGGCGCTCTCCGCGGCAAGCCCCACGTTTGCGGGAAGAGCGGTGGGATTCACGCGGTCCAATCAGACACGAGAAGGGCTCTTTCTCCCCCCCTCCCCTCCCCAAACTCAAGCGTACCAAGAAGGCGCGCGGCTGCCCAATCAATGGAGACGAGGAGCGGAATGGGCTACGGGACGTCCAATGAGTTGGCCACATTTTCTCTCCCCCCCCGACGTTCCTTTCAGTCCTGGACTGGGCATTAAATTGCATTTTTTTTTAGCCAATTGCGACATAGTGTAGGACGGCATAAGTCTGGATTGGAATCTCAGATCTCAACCCTTCTGCTCTAATGGGAATTGCTATAAGCTGCTACCCTCTGAAGGCAAACCTATTATTTAAATACAGCATCTAACATAGATGTGTGGCATATTAGGGAGGCGCCGTTGACATGCCTCCATCTTATGCACCAAAGACAAATTGGCCAATAAAGAATTCTATAGATCTTCAAGGTCAAATTATGCTTTGCATCTCCTCTGTTAGGACTGCATGACTGTAACGTGTTGCTTGTGTCCTTAAAATTTTTATTAATATTGTTTCCTCATTGCTTATTCGACCCCTATGGCTATCATTAAGTGTTGTACCTCATGATTCTTGCAAATGTATATTTTATTTTATGTAGATTGAAAGCATACCCATCAAAGACAAATTCCTTGTGTGTCCAATCACACTTGGCCCATTAAGAATTCTATTCTATTCTATTCTACTCTATTCTATTCTATGAATGCTCTAGTGCCAGCCAGAGTAACTTGGGTGGCCATGGTACCCTTTGAGCTTGGCTGTTTTCTTCCAGACGTTTCATTACCCAATTAGGTAGCATCCTCAGTGTATGGTGTTACCTCTTCAAATAATATCAATAGGTGACTCCATTAAGAATAATGAGTTTATCCATGTTTAACAACCATGGTTTAATATGTTAAACGCTCCCATCTGGATTTTGCTACTGAAATTGTAGCTTTTAGCTTATAACTGAAGGGTTTCCTGCAAACTGAGCCAGTACATTATGAGGATACAAAAGGCTTAGTTACTTATTGTGCAAATACTGCCAATGCTGTCATCCGACTTCTGGGACTTGAAGTCCAGATATCTTCAAGATGCCAAGGTTGGGAAACACTAGATTAGAGCATGATGTCTCTGACAAAGAGAACCAGGAGTGTAAAGGGCATTTGTAGACAAGGAAGTTACTCCAGGATTAGGAACTGAAAGTGCAGCCACAGGTGACTTAATTGGGGCTGGAAACAGCATCTCTCCACAGATCCCTGATGTCATATACTCATAAATCTACTTTAAAAAGTATCAGCACAGTAGTTTTTTTTTTAACATTCTCCACCTTCTTGGCTCATCAGATCAAACCATACGATTGCCACATCTTTTAAAAGACACAATTTAATAGTAATTTTTTAATTTATTTTTATTTGTTTTGTCAAATAGGTATTGGTGGTATACAAAGATATAACAATATTTATATACTGTACATGATACTAGTAAAAAAAAGAAACATTACAACAGGGGACGGAAGGCACACTGGTGCACTTATGCACGCCCCTTTACTGACCTCTTAGATCAGTAAATTTACTACTTAAATTTAAAATTAAATTTAAAATTAAAGTAGTAAATTTATTACTTAATAGTAAGCATAGATATTCCTCCAGTCTTAAATATACCCCCCCACATTAGATATTCAGAATCTTTTTTAGTTCATACTTTAAGAGACTTCAAAAACAGCAGAAAATGCAGGTAGTGTGTGTCTATGATGGAATACACAAAGCAATATTGGAGCAATGGTTCAAAAATAACGTATTTTATTTATTTATTTATTTTTATTTATTTATTTGACATACAAATATAGTATTGTATTGTAGTATGTTAGAAAAGATAGAGATAGAAAAGATAAAAACACATTAGGACAGGAACGGTAGGCACAAAGGTGCACTTATGCACGCCCCTTAATAATAGTAATAAAAAATAGTAATAGAATTAGATTATTATTATTTATTAATATTATTAATTATTAATTGATTTAATTAATTAATTGTTAATTGATTTAATTAATTATTAATTAATATTATTACTATTAATATTATTAATAATAGTAGTAATAGAAAAATAGCCGCGCCCCTTTCTTTTAAGCATCCATTCCATCCGCTGTAATCTGTGATCTCCTGGATCCCGGATCCTATCACTCAACGTTCTGTGTGCTGTGATTTTTTTGACACCTTCTCATTTCACCCTCCATCCTCCTTAAGTTTTGCAGATCCCGCTTCCAAAGAGTCATAGAGATGCCGGGAAAATCAGGCGCGTCGTTTCCCGTCTCGTATAAATGGCTCCGTTCATTCTCTCCAAGGCTTCCAGGGGTGGGGAGCCGAGGTCATTCTTGATTCACCGGATCTGGAAAAAAAGCAAAATTAGCTCCCCGATGAAAGCACCCTATACGGAGGAGTTAAGGTGGCGCCGAGATACGATAACGGAACTTCGAGTGAGGAAAGATCGCCAGCCGCTAGTCCTCTCGCAGTAAAAAAAAAAAAACACCAGCTCCTCTATCGTAGTCGGAACGTACCATATTTTTTTTTAAAAAAAGAATAAATGAAGACAAAATGCAAGCTTGAAAACGTCTCTGGGCGTGCAGCAACGTTTTTTTTTTTCCCCTTGCCAAAGCCAAAGATTGCCAACCTGCAGGTGTCGGCAAGGTAGTTCTATAAGGAAGATAAAGGTTTGTCTTCGAGAATTGGGAGCGCCTCAAAATGTTTGGTTTAGGGCAGGGGTAGGCAAAGTTGGCTCTTCTATGACATGCGGACTTCAACTCCCAGAATTCCTGAGCCAATCATGCTAGCTCAGGAATTCTGGGAGTTTAAATCCCAGAAGAGCCAACTCTGAAGACCCACCTTTGTCGCCAGGCGTGGGGATAATTACCCTCTTCTCCCCCTTTTTATTATGTTTTCGGCCTCCCTGTATGATGGATTAGGTTCAATGTGTATGATTGTATAGTTAGGGATTTTATTATGTATTAATGTTTTTAAACTGATTTAATTTCTACTATTAGATTTGTAATATATTGTATCACTATTATGTTCTGAGCCGCCCCAAGTCTTTGGAGAGGGGCGGCATACAAATCTAATAAACTATAACTATAACTTTGCCTATCTTGGGTTTAGGGCTATGAATTTAATTTGGATTGAAACTGGAGATGGGCGTGGGACTCTCGTGTTTGGCAACTTCTCTTGGGGGGGGGGACTGCATCTTAGAAGGAACACGTCTGATAATCTCATTTCTGAGCCGCAAGGTTGTGTTGATTCAGCAAACTAAAATAAACCCTAACCAAGTAGTTAATGCACGAAACTCAATATCTGACTATAGCATCATCACCTAAACCCCAAAACTTTGTCCTTAGACCAGTGATGGTGAACCTTTTCTTCCTGGGGTGCCAAAAGCGGGTGTGATTGTGCTATTATGCATGCACGAGTGTCCACACTTATAATTCAATGCCTGGGGATGGAGAAAATGACCTCTCCTGCCCCCCCCCAGGCCCTCTGGAGGCCTGAAACAGTCCATTTCCCAAACTCTGGTGGGCCTGGTAGGCCTGTTTTTCACCCTCTCCAAGCTCCAGAGGCAAAAAAGGCCCTCCACCATCCTCCAGGAGACTCTCTGGAAGCTGAAAATGCCCTCCCAGAGCCTCTGGCTGAGCCGAAAATCAGCTGGCTGGCACACACAGGCCCATTGGTGCTGAGCTAGGGAAATGGCTTGCCTGCCGGCAGATATGGCTCCGTAGGCCATATCTGTGCCACAGGTTCGCCATCACGGCCTTAAACTATCCACTGTTGACCTCTCCTGACCTCTCCTCCTGTTTCCTAAGAGGTCAGTAAGGGCATAAGTGCAGCAGAGTACCTTCCGTCCCCTATCCTAATGTTTCTCTATTATTAGTACTATTATGTATATAAACATTGTTATATCTTTGTATACTACCAATATGTACTTAAGTGAAGGACTGCCTGTATCTGGAAGACACTGGGAGGACAGAAAAGTTAGATGTGGTTAGTTCAACCTTCTGACTACAACACTGATTGTCTTGTTTCTACGAAAATTTCCAGTATATCCTCTTTTGCCCTCTTCAGTTGCCTGCAAAAATGTACTGCTTGGTCCAACTGCATGTTTCCTTGTGAAATGGCCTACTACTGATTGAACAGGGGTTGTTTTGAATCTCCACTTTTAATAACACCAAATCGAAACAGAGGCAAGAAAGGTGCCATGTTTCGTGGTATCACCATGTGATCTGTCAAATGCTGTTTATTGCAAAACAAAGTAATATTTTTAGAGTGCCTATCAGAAATACCAGCTGTGTATAAACAGGTATCAGAAGATAAGTACCACAGATTTGAGCAAAATAGTTAATGTATATAAAATTGAGTTCTTCCCAAGAAGATAAAAACACAAAGACAACAGAGAAAACGATTCAGTGGAAGCAATAGAATGGAGCCTGATGAACAAAGTTTAAAGGGAGTACATGAAGAAAATAAGCAAGTACAGTGGTCCCTCGATTTTCGCAAGTTCGAACTTCACGAAACGGCTATACCACGTTTTTTCAAAAATATTAATTAAAAAATACTTTGCGGTTTTTTCGCTATACCACAGTTTTTCCTGCCCAATGACGTCATACGTCATCGCCAAACTTTCGTCCGCCTTTAATAAATATTTTTTTAATAAACTTTAATAAATAAACATGGTGAGTAATAATCTAAATGGTTGCTAAGGGAATGAGAAATTGCAGTTTAGGGGTTTAAAGTGTTAAGGGAAGGCTTGTGATACTGTTCATAGCCAAAAATAGTGTATTTACTTCCGCATTTCTACTTCGCGGAAATTCGACTTTCGCGGGCGGTCTCGGAACGCATCCCCCGCGAAAATCAAGGGAACACTGTATCTCCACAGGTTATGGTAAAAAATATATATGAAAATGACAGCCTGTGTTTTCTATGTGTCAAAAATAACCTACCAGCTAAACTAAACCATACCATTGTGGCCACCATCTTGACTTTTCTTTAACCATATCTTGTGGAAACCCCTGAAAACATGAGCTATAAATTTCAAACAGTTCAAAATGAGCTATAATACATTTAACAGACCAGGCTTTAGCCAAAGAATATGGATAAGAAGGAGAAGTTACAAAAGATTCCTGTCAAAAGCTAAAGAAGGGGAATAGTATTAATTACAAAGAATAGGTATTACATCAGCTATAAAGTTGAAAAAGTACACATCCCCTTTCATCTTGTGTAAATACCACAGAATATGCTGTCATCTTCCTCAACTTACAAGAAGTATACAGCTCTGCAAAGCTGACATATAAAACTAGCTATCTCTGCCAGAACTTCTCTTTTGTTCTGATTTTGCCTGGTACTCTTATATACCTATTTGTAATAGTGGCAAACCTCCACCCTTATCGTCTCTGAAAACTTCCTGGGATTGAATAACCCCAGCTGGAAAAAATATTGTCCCAAAGTTGATTTTTCAAGAGGCAACATCTCTCTCTTATTTTCCTATGAAGACACCTTTGGGGCAACTATGACCTGATCCTGAATGATTGAGAATCCATCCATAGACATTTAACAGGACTTGCTTCATAACAGATATGGATAAGATCACAGAATAAATGTCAACAGAATATTTTTGATGTTAAAAAAGAAATAGAATCCAAGAGAATTAAAAGAAAATCATAGTGATAATAGCTGTTTGAAAAATAGATTTAAAAGCAAAAATCCATAGCAAAGACACAGATAAATGAATCGGATGTTTTTAAAAAGCCAAAAGCTGGGGTATAGCCAAGCTAATAAAAGGCATTTTTTGCTTGACATTAATTTGGGCATTTAGAAAACAAAAAGATACATGCAAACTGAATTCCAGTTGGGAGAGAACAGAAGACAATTATATTCAGATAGTATCACTGTTGTGATTCAGTCTGAGGCTCCTCAGGGAACAGCTGGAACTCTGCCGGCTCCATGCTCAGAGGGGGAGGACGAGGAACAGGAGGAGGAGGAGGACCAGGCAGACGGGGAAGAGGAATGTCAGGACGAGGAGGAGGGAGAACAGCCTGAGACCCCCGGGGGGGAGCTCTCCCCAGCGAGTAGCCTGGAATCATTAGATGAGAACGCACAAGCCATCATAGATATGAGGCAGAGAAGGGCAGCACAACAAAGGGGACAATTAGCCAGGTATTTCCATCCCTAATAGGCAACAGCTGGGTTTGGGTGTGGTTCTCCTCAGAAAGGTTGAAAAGGCAGGCCCGCCCTTCCTGTATTGTGGAGAGTTATCTTTTGGGAGTCCTGTGACCTTGCTTCGATCCTTGGCGTCTCTGATTCTGGCTTGTGGCCTCGAAGGCTGAAAACTTGGGGGAGGCGTGGGTTTTATTATCTACAGTGGTGTGTGTGCCAGCAAGAAGCCTGTTGTATTGTCTGGCCGTCGTGACTCTTCTGTGAAGCCTCATAGCATTCCAGTTTGTAAGAACAGTTTTTGTTATCTGTGTTTGTTTTCAAAGATATAAAATGACTTTGCTTTTTATCAGCGTGTCTGGTTACTCTTTTTAGTTGGTGTTGGCATCTGGGGGAACCCAGACAGAACAATCACTAGAACCTCAGTAGGTGTTTAAGGCATTTTCTAAAGTTTTATGCTATGAAGGCGTTTTTGTCTCCCTTCAGTATCAACACCATCTTTTTCTATTTTAAGTTCAAAAAGGAAGTCACCCCATCATTAAGTGCTGCCTTGCTGCAAACAGCTGACCTAAATATGGAGTTGATCAGATCTGGTGATAAGTTGAGGTTTTTTGCCTCAACTGTTGAGTTCAGCAAACTACTTGTACTTAATCAAATGATTTTAACCAGGACGTCTTGCTAGTAATTGGACTTTAGATCTGCAACCCCTTTGAAAGGGCCTGACTAAATAACTATCACATCAGCAAGGTAACAATATTTTTATTTGCAAAAAAAGAGAAAAGTGCTGATTTTTGATGAACTTGCTGATGTAACGTTTCCACCGTTCTGCCTTAACATTGTTTTTATTTTCTTATTTTCTTTCATTTTGAGTAGCTAGAGTTTATACATCATTTAACAAATCCAACCAAAATGAATATTTTTTTGGAAAATACACTGACTTATGAGGATGGGGAAAGCTGTTGATTTGCATAGAATGGTTTTGTCTTTGTTGAAGGTGCATAAAGTTCAATGAGGGGATTGAATGAGGAGTTCTTGGTGCTCTCTGAGCTTGGTTGGTTTCTTGCAGGCCAGAAATGGTTTTCAGCAGGTTTATTTTTATTTTTATTTTATTTATTTGTTTTGTCCAATACACAATAATACACAATGAGGGTTATAGAGGATATGTTCAGGTAGAATGTATTAAAGGGGGAATAGAGGAGAAAATAAAGGAGTAAAATATAACTATGAGAGAATAGCAGGAAAAGATATAGGTATAGAAGAGAAGATATATGAGATATAGGAGAGACAACAGGACAGGGTATGTCCCATCATATAGGTATGTCCTATATATAGGTATGTCCTATATTTATTTTTATTTTATTTATTTATTTATTTTATCCAATACACAATACGTATAGAAGAGGATAGACATGAAGTATTATATATAAAGAAAAGATATAAAAGTAGAGGAGAAGATATATGAAAGGAAGAAAAGATACAGTATATGATATATGGGATAAGGAAAGACAATTGGACAGGGGACGAAAGGCAGGCTAGTGCACTTATGTACGTCCCTTACTGACCTCTTAGGAACCTGGCGAGGTCAATCGTGGATAGTCTAAGGGAGAAATGTTGGGGGTTAGGGATTGACACTACTGAGTCCGGTAATGAGTTCCACGCTTCGACAACTCGATTGCTAAAGTCATATTTTTTACAGTCAAGCTTGGAGCGATTAATATTAAGTTTGAATTTGTTGCGTGCTCTTGTGTTGTTGCGGTTGAAGCTGAAGTACTCATTGACCAGTTCAGGAGAACCAGTAGCAAAAACCTTGAGTAGTTGAGAACTAGTAAATACCACCTCTGACTGGCCCCATCCCCATCTATTGTATGCCTCCTGAATCCCAGCTGATCAGGAGGAAATGGGGATTTTGCAGTTACCTTCCCCTGGAGTAGAGTGGAAAAGGAGATTTTACAGTATCCTTCCCCTGCCTTCACCCACCAAGCTATGCCCACAGAACCAGTAGTTTAAAAAATGAAATCCCACCACTGATGCAGATGTTCCATTATCCAAACTAGGTGACATCTTCAGACTAGAACTGAAGACACTCAAAAATGTAGAAATGGTGGTAGACTTTAGGAGAAACCCTCCCATTCTACCACCTCTTACAATACTAGATTACAGTATCAAAAGTGGAGACCTTCAAATTTCAAGGTTCAAGCATATTTCAAGACCGAAAATGGTCACCTAACATCAAAAGCATCATCAAAAGGGCACAACAAAGAATGTTCTTTCTACACCAACTCAGGAAGCTAAAACTGCCCAAGGAGCTGATGATACGGTACTACAGTTCCCAAGCCAAGCCACGCCCACCAAGCCACGCCTGCAGACCTGGTAGTAAAAATGTTTGAATCCCACCACTGTTAAAAGTCCTGCCCAATTGATCTGAAAACCGATTAGTCAGTTGCTCTAGTAATCCTGCTACTCATACCTTTTCCTGTTGGATAAGTGTGTGTTTACAGTTTGGCAATAAAAAGGCCAGGGATAAAGGCATGACCTGCTTCCATCTAAAAGGTGAGGGAAACAATTATCTGGATACTTAAGTCAGAGAGCAGCAAGCTTGTAATTTGTTAGCTTGTGTTTGGTGCCTTTAGAAATGCTGTAACATGTTCTCAGGTATCTTTGTGCTGAAAGGCTTCATATAAACCCAGCTTGTGTAATGCAGTAAATCTTGAAATAGGATCTCTGCAAATCCACTGAGGGAGGGGAAAGGCTTCCTGGACACAGAGTTCTTGCTCAGTGAAAAGATGGCAGCTAGGGAGACCTTTGCAGTTTCATTTAATATGCTAGTTGCATCTTCTCCTAAACTGAGGGCCTCTTCCAAATGAGGGTCAGTTGCACGGCTTAACTACTGCAATGCATCTACATAAAACTACCCTGGAAGCTCCAAATGATCCAGGACCAGAATGCAGTAACATAGGCAGTGATGGCATAACTGGGTATAATTGCCCATGGAACTCCTCTGCTCTGCTAACTGCACTGGTGGTCAGTATGGTTCTGGGGCCAATTCAAGGTGCTAGTCATTAGCTATGAAGTCCAAATGGCATGGGGCCTGTCCTTAATATGATCTGTACTGCAAGCCACTGAAGCTGACTGTAGATCTGCAGGTCAGCGGTTCAAATCTCATCACCGGATCAAGGTTGACTCAGCCTTCCATCTTTCCGAGGTGGGTAAAATGAGGACCCGGATTGTGAGGGCAATAGGCTGGCTCTGTTAAAAAGTACTATTGACTTAACGTAACGATAACCCTAACCCTAACCCTAACCCTAAAACGTAACGATAACCCTAACCCTAACCCTAAAACTAACCCTAACCCTAACCGTAACCCTAACCATAACCCTAAGCCTAAGCCTAAGCCAAAGCGTAAGACTAAGCCTAAGACTAAGACTAAGACTAAGCCGAACCCGAACCCGAACCCTAACCGTAACCCTAAACCTAACCCGAACCCGAACCCGAACCCGAACACTAACCGTAACCCTAAACCGTAACCCTAAACCTAACCCTAACCCTAACCCTAACCCTAAATTAAAAAAACACAACAGAACAGAACAAACCCTAACCCTAACCCGGAACCAGAAACCGGAACCGGAACCAGAACCAGAACCAGAACCCGACTTGACTTAACCCGAACCAGAACCAGAACCAGAACCAGAACCCTAACCCTAACCCTAACCCTAACCCTAACCGTACTTGACTTGACTTAACTTAACGATAACCCTAACCCGAACCCTAACCCTAACCCTAACCCTAACCCTAACCGTACTTGACTTGACTTAACTTAATGATAACCCTAACCCTAACCCTAACCCTAACCTTAACCCTAACCGTACTTGACTTGACTTAACCCTAACCCGAACCCTAACCCGAAACCCGAACCCGAAACCCGAACCCTAACCCTAACCGTAACCCTAACCCTAACCCGGAACTAGAAACCGGAACCGGAACCAGAACCAGAACCAGAACCAGAACCCGACTTGACTTAATCCGAACCCGAACCCGAACCAGAACCAGAACCAGAACCAGAACCCGACTTGACTTCCTAACCCTAACCCGAACCCTAACCCGAACCCTAACCCTAACCCTAACCCTAACCGTACTTGACTTGACTTAACTTAACGATAACCCTAATCCTAACCCTAACCCTAACCCGAACCCTAACCCGAACCCTAACCCGAACCCTAACCCTAACCCTAACCCTAACCCTAACCCTTCACTTCGTAACCCTAACCCTAACCCTAACCCTAACCCTAACCCTAACCATAACCCTAACCCTAACCCTAACCCTAACCCTAACGATAACCCTAACCCTAACCCTAACCCTAACCCTACCCCTAACTAAAAAACAGAACAGAACAGAACAGAACAAACCCTAACCCTAACCCGGAACCGGAACCAGAACCAGAACCAGAACCAGAACCAGAACCAGACTTCACTTCGTAACCCTAACCCTAACCCTAACCCTAACCCTAACCCTAACCGTACTTGACTTGACTTAACTTAACGATAACCCTAACCCTAACCCTAACCCTCACCCTAACCCGGAACCGGAACCGGAACCGGAACCAGAACCAGAACCAGAACCAGACTTCACTTCGTAACCCTAACCCTAACCCTAACCCTAACCCTAACGATAACCCTAACCCTAACCCTAACCCGAACCCTAACCCGAACCCCGAACCCTAACCCTAACCCTAACCCGGAACTGGAAACCGGAACCGGAACCGGAACCGGAACCAGAACCAGAACCAGAACCAGAACCCGACTTGACTTCCTAACCCTAACCCTAACCCTAACCCTAACCCTAACCCTAACCCTAAATAAAAAAACAGAACAGAACAGAACAGAACAGAACAAACCCTAACCCTAACCCTAACCCTAACCCTAACCCTAACCCTAACCCTAACCCTAACCCTAACCCTAAATAAAAAACAGAACAGAACAGAACAGAACAAACCCTAACCCTAACCCTAACCCTAACCCTAACCCTAACCTAACCCTAACCCTGAACCCGGAACCGGAACCGGAACCGGAACCAGAACCAGAACCAGACTTCACTTCGTAACCCTAACCCTAACCCTAACCCTAACCCGAACGATAACCCTAACCCTAATCCTAACCCTAACCCTAACCCTAAGCCTAAGCATAAGCCTAAGCATAAGCCTAACCCTAACTAAAAACAGAACAGAACAGAACAGAACAGAACAAACCCTGACCCTGACCCGGAACCGGAACCGGAACCGGAACCGGAACCGGAACCAGAACCAGACTTCACTTCGTAACCCTAACCCTAACCCTAACCTTAACCCTAACCCTAACCCTAACCCGAACCCTAACCCTAACCCTAACCCTAACCCTAACCCTAACCCTAACCCTAACCCTAACCCTAACCCTTGACTTAACTTAACGATAACCCTAACCCTAACCCTAACCCGAACCCTAACCCGAAACCCGAACCCTAACCCTAACCCTAACCCGGAACTAGAAACCGGAACCGGAACCGGAACCGGAACTGGAACCGGATCCAGAACCGGAACCGGAACCGGATCCAGAACCAGAACCAGAACCAGAACCCGACTTGACTTTACCCGAACCCGAACCAGAACCAGAACCAGAACCAGAACCAGAACCAGAACCCGACTTGACTTCGTAACCCTAACCCTAACCCTAACCCTAACCCTAACCCTAAATAAAAAAACAGAACAGAACAGAACAGAACAGAACAAACCCTAACCCTAACCCTAACCCTAACCCTAACCCTGAACCCGGAACCCGGAACCGGAACCGGAACCGGAACCAGAACCAGAACCAGAACCAGAACCAGAACCAGAACCAGACTTCACTTCGTAACCCTAACCCTAACCCTAACCCTAACCCTAACGATAACCCTAACCCTAACCCTAACCCTAACCCTAACCCTAACCCTAACCCTAACCCTAACCCTAACCCTAACCCTAACCCTAACCCTAAATAAAAAACAGAACAGAACAGAACAAACCCTAACCCTAACCCTAACCCTAACCCTAACCTAACCCTGAACCCTGAACCCGGAACCGGAACCGGAACCGGAACCGGAACCGGAACCAGAACCAGACTTCACTTCGTAACCCTAACCCTAACCCTAACCCTAACCCTAACCCTAACCCTAACCCTAACCCTAACCCTAACCCTAACCGTACTTGACTTGACTTAACTTAACGATAACCCTAACCCTAACCCTAACCCTAACCCTAACCCTAACCCTAACCGTACTTGACTTAACTTAACCCTAACCCTAACCCTAACCCTAACCCTAACCCTAACCCTAACCCTAACCCTAACCCTAACCCTAACCCTAACCCTAACCCTAACCCTAAATAAAAAACAGAACAGAACAGAACAGAACAAACCCTAACCCTAACCCTAACCCTAACCCTAACCCTGAACCCGGAACCGGAACCGGAACCGGAACCGAAACCAGAACCAGAACCAGACTTCACTTCGTAACCCTAACCCTAACCCTAACCCTAACCCTAACGATAACCCTAATCCTAACCCTAACCCTAACCCTAAGCCTAAGCCTAAGCATAAGCCTAAACCTAAGCCTAAGCCTAAGCCTAAGCCTAAGCCTAAGCCTAAGCCTAACTAAAAAACAGAACAGAACAGAACAGAACAAACCCTAACCCTAACCCTAACCCGGAACCGGGACCGGGACCGGGACCGGGACCGGGACCGGGACCGGGACCGGGACCGGAACCAGACTTCACTTCGTAACCCTAACCCTAACCCTAACCCTAACCCTAACCCTAACCCTAACCCTAACCCTAACCCTAACCCTAACCGTACTTGACTTGACTTAACTTAACGATAACCCTAACCCTAACCCTAACCCTAACACTAACACTAACCCGAACCCTAACCCTAACCCTAACCCTAACCCTAACCCTAACCCTAACCCTAACCCTAAATAAAAAAACAGAACAGAACAGAACAGAACAGAACAAACCCTATCCCTAACCCTAACCCTAACCCTAACCCTAACCCTAACCCTAACCCTAACCGTAACCCTAACCCTAACCCTAACCCTGAACCCGGAACCCGGAACCGGAACCGGAACCGGAACCAGAACCAGAACCAGACTTCACTTCGTAACCCTAACCCTAACCCTAACCCTAACCCTAACGATAACCCTATCCCTAACCCTAACCCTAACCCTAACCCTAACCCTAACCCTAACCCTAACCCTAACCCTAACCCTAACCCTAACCCTAACCCTAACCCTAACCCTAACCCTAACCCTAACCCTAACCCTAACCCTAACCCTAACCCTAACCCTAACCCTAACCCTAACTAAAAAACAGAACAGAACAGAACAGAACAGAACAAACCCTAACCCGGAACCGGAACCGGAACCGGAACCAGAACCAGAACCAGAACCAGAACCAGAACCAGAACCAGAACCAGACTTCACTTCGTAACCCTAACCCTAACCCTAACCCTAACCCTAACCCTAACCCTAACCCTAACCCTAACCCTAACCCTAACCCTAACCGTACTTGACTTGACTTAACTTAACGATAACCCTAACCCTAACCCTAACCCTAACCCTAACCCTAACCCTAACCCTAACCCTAACCGTACTTGACTTAACTTAACCCTAACCCTAACCCTAACCCTAATCCTAACCCTAAGCCTAAGCCTAAGCATAAGCCTAAGCATAAGCCTAACCCTAACTAAAAACAGAACAGAACAGAACAGAACAAACCCTGACCCTGACCCTGACCCTGACCCTGACCCGGAACCGGAACCGGAACCGGCACCGGAACCAGAACCAGACTTCACTTCGTAACCCTAACCCTAACCTTAACCCTAACCCTAACCCTAACCCTAACCCTAACCCGAACCCTAACCCTAACCCTAACCCTAACCCTAACCCTAACCCTAACCCTAACCCTAACCCTTGACTTAACTTAACGATAACCCTAACCCTAACCCTAACCCGAACCCTAACCCGAAACCCGAACCCTAACCCTAACCCTAACTCTAACCCGGAACTAGAAACCGGAACCGGAACCGGAACTGGAACCGGATCCGGAACCGGAACCGGATCCAGAACCAGAACCAGAACCAGAACCCGACTTGACTTTACCCGAACCAGAACCAGAACCAGAACCAGAACCAGAACCAGAACCAGAACCAGAACCAGAACCCGACTTGACTTCGTAACCCTAACCCTAACCCTAACCCTAACCCTAACCCTAAATAAAAAAACAGAACAGAACAGAACAGAACAGAACAAACCCTAACCCTAACCCTAACCCTAACCCTAACCCTAACCCTGAACCCGGAACCCGGAACCGGAACCGGAACCGGAACCGGAACCAGAACCAGAACCAGAACCAGACTTCACTTCGTAACCCTAACCCTAACCCTAACCCTAACCCTAACCCTAACCCTAACCCTAACGATAACCCTAACCCTAACCCTAACCCTAACCCTAACCCTAACCCTAACCCTAACCCTAACCCTAACCCTAACCCTAACCCTAACCCTAAATAAAAAACAGAACAGAACAGAACAGAACAAAACCTAACCCTAACCCTAACCCTAACCCTAACCCTAACCCTAACCTAACCCTAACCCTGAACCCGGAACCGGAACCGGAACCGGAACCGGAACCAGAACCGGAACCAGAACCAGAACCAGACTTCACTTCCTAACCCTAACCCTAACCCTAACCCTAACCCTAACCCTAACCCTAACCCTAACCCTAACCCTAACCCTAACCCTAACCGTACTTGACTTGACTTAACTTAACGATAACCCTAACCCTAACCCTAACCCTAACCCTAACCCTAACCCTAACCGTACTTGACTTAACTTAACCCTAACCCTAACCCTAACCCTAACCCTAACCCTAACCCTAACCCTAACCCTAACCCTAACCCTAACCCTAACCCTAACCCTAACCCTAAATAAAAAACAGAACAGAACAGAACAGAACAGAACAGAACAAACCCTAACCCTAACCCTAACCCTAACCCTAACCCTGAACCCGGAACCGGAACCGGAACCGAAACCAGAACCAGAACCAGACTTCACTTCGTAACCCTAACCCTAACCCTAACCCTAACCCTAACGATAACCCTAATCCTAACCCGAACCCTAACCCTAAGCCTAAGCCTAAGCATAAGCCTAAACCTAAGCCTAAGCCTAAGCCTAAGCCTAAGCCTAAGCCTAAGCCTAACTAAAAAACAGAACAGAACAGAACAGAACAGAACAGAACAAACCCTAACCCTAACCCTAACCCTAACCCGGAACCGGAACCGGAACCGGAACCGGAACCGGAACCGGGACCGGGACCGGGACCGGGACCGGAACCAGACTTCACTTCGTAACCCTAACCCTAACCCTAACCCTAACCCTAACCCTAACCCTAACCCTAACCCTAACCCTAACCGTACTTGACTTGACTTAACTTAACGATAACCCTAACCCTAACCCTAACCCTAACCCTAACCCTAACCCTAACCCTAACCGTACTTGACTTAACTTAACCCTAACCCTAACCCTAACCCTAATCCTAACCCTAACCCTAACCCTAAGCCTAAGCATAAGCCTAAGCATAAGCCTAACCCTAACTAAAAACAGAACAGAACAGAACAGAACAGAACAAACCCTGACCCTGACCCTGACCCTGACCCTGACCCTGACCCGGAACCGGAACCGGAACCGGAACCAGAACCAGACTTCACTTCGTAACCCTAACCCTAACCCTAACCTTAACCCTAACCCTAACCCTAACCCGAACCCTAACCCTAACCCTAACCCTAACCCTAACCCTAACCCTAACCCTAACTCTAACCCTAACCCTTGACTTAACTTAACGATAACCCTAACCCTAACCCTAACCCGAACGCTAACCCGAAACCCGAACCCTAACCCTAACCCTAACCCGGAACTAGAAACCGGAACCGGAACCGGAACTGGAACCGGATCCAGAACCGGAACCGGAACCGGATCCAGAACCAGAACCAGAACCAGAACCCGACTTGACTTTACCCGAACCCGAACCCGAACCAGAACCAGAACCAGAACCAGAACCAGAACCAGAACCAGAACCAGAACCAGAACCCGACTTGACTTCGTAACCCTAACCCTAACCCTAACCCTAACCCTAAATAAAAAAACAGAACAGAACAGAACAGAACAGAACAAACCCTAACCCTAA